>NW_006921944.1:62785-89300 GCF_000298275.1 Orycteropus afer afer | reverse complement strand
TGATAAAATTCTTCAATTTCCTCATCTGTAGCTTTGGTGGTTGGGGCATAAATTTGAATAACAGTCATATTAATGGGTCTCCTTGTAGGCATATGGATATTATCCTATCACTGACATCTCTCTAATGACTAATCACTTCCATCATGAAAAGGACAGCATTTTGTTCTTACTGGAATATATCCTTATTCTGGATATGGAGTCGCCTTCCCGGAATGCAATGCTTTAACCAAAATTACCATCCTTGGACTTACAAAATGCCTTATCCACCATCATGGTATCCCACACAGCATTGCTTCCGATCAAGGGACTCACTTCACAGCAAATGAAGTGTGGCAATGGGCCTATGCTCATGGAATTCTCTGGTCTTACCATGTTCCCCATCATCCTGAAGCAGCTGGCTTGAAAGAACGATATAATGGCCTACTGAAAACACAATTATGACACCAGCCAGGTGGCAACACCTTGAAGCATTGGGGCAATGTTCTTCAGGAGGATGTAATGCTCTAAACCAGCATCCAACATATGGTTCTGTTTCTCCAATAGCCAGGATTTACAGGTCCAGGAACCAAGGAGTGGAAACGGGAGTGGTACCACTCACTATTACCCCTAGTGACCCACTAAAAAAATTTTTGCTTCCTGTCCCTGCTATCCTATGCTCTGTGGGTCTGGAGATCTTAGTCCCAAAGGGAGGAACACTCCCATCCGGAAACACAATACTGATTGCATTGAACTCAAAATTAAGAATGCCACCTGGCCATTTTAGCTTCCTCATGCCTCTGGATCAACAGACAGAGATGGGTTTATTACTGTACTATCTGGTGTGACAGATTCTGATTACCAAAGGGAAATTGGATTGTCAGTACATAATGGAGGTAAAGAAGAATATGTCTGGAATACAGGAGATTCTTTAGGACATTCCTTAGTACTATGCCCTGTGATTAAAATCAATGGAAAATTACAGCAACCCAATTCTGATATGACTGAAAATGGGCCAGACCCTTCAGGAATGAAGGTTTGGGTCACCCCCACCAGGTAAAGAACCATGACCAGCTGAGGTGCTTGCTGAGGGCAAGGGAAATACAGAATGGGTAGTGGAAGAAGGTAGTTCTGAATATCAGCTATGACTATGTGACCAGTTGCAGAAATAAGGACAGTGATATATTTCTTCATTCCTTATATGCATCAAATATTTTTGTTTCCTTCTGTTATGAACTGTGAAATGTAAAAAAGATTAATGCGTTTTGGTTGTACCTGTGTTAGTGTATCATGTTAGGCACAAATATGACTTCATAATTCTCTTTATTTAGAGATTATATATGGTTAAGAAGACATGTACAACTGCCAAGTTGACAAGGGGTGGACTGTGATAGTTGGAGCTTTGTGTCAACTTGGTTGCACCAATTCTATGTGGTTTAAGCTATTGTGATTTGAGTTATTCCAATGATGGGATCAGATGTATATGTTTTGAGCAGCCAATCTTTTGAGCCAGAGTTTCCCTCGGGTTGTGGACTGCTTCCAGTATATTTATGGACATCCTGGGAAAAGATACACTCTTCTGTGGATTGGAATTCTGTTGTGCTGCCTAAAACTGTCCATGAGTGAACAATCCACCATTTGGCCTGGAGATCTTGGATTCTTCATTCTTTCGAGTCAACAGCCAGGATACTGCCTGCCAACCTTGAGCTTGTCAGCCCCTGCAGCTGCGCGAGTCGGGAAAAGTCTCCAGCTTGATGTTTGATCCAAGAATTTTGAACTTGCCAGCTTCTATAACTGTGTGAGCCATTTTCCTAAGATAAATTTCTCTTTCTCTTTCTCTATAAGCTTTACTGGTTTTGTTTATCTAGAGAACCCAGTCTAACACACTCTGTGTGTGTAAAAATCAGAACAAAGATTTAAGAGAAATGAATAAAACCTAAGAGCTATATGGAATAACATGAAAAGAAACAACATATGCCTGATTGGAATCTCAGAACAAGAGGAGGCATAAAGGCCATTGAGAAAATTGTCAAAGAGTTGCTTACCAAATATTTCCCCCATATCATGAGAGAAGAAAACTTATCCATCCAAGAAGTTCAATGAACTCCTAGAGCATCATTCCCAAGAGAAAGTCACCAAGACATATCATAATCAAAGTTTCCAAAACTAAAGACAAAGAAGAATCTTGGGAGCAGCTCAAACCAAACCAAATGCACTGTCATCTAGTCAGATCCAATTCATAGCGACCCCTCCTTGGGTTTCTGAGGCAGTATCTCTATGGAAGCAGATTGCCCAACCTTCCTTCTGAGGAGTCGCTGGTGGGTGACCCTCCAACCTTCTGGTTAGTAGTCAAATGCCTTGGACACTATGCTACTAGAGCTCTAGTAGCAGCCCAGGAAAAACAAAATATCACCTTTAACGGGGAACCAATAAGACTAAAGTGTGATTTTTTAGCAGAAACAATGTCAACAAAAGTCATTGGGATAACATATACAAAATGTAGAAAGAAAAGAATTGCTAATGAAAAATTATATATGCAGCCAAACTGTCTCTCAAATACAAGGGTGAAATAAAGACACTGCCAGATAAACAGAAATTAGGGGCATTTATGAAAACCAAACCAACCCTACAAGAAATGCTGAATGAAGTTCTAATAAAGAACCCACAACAGAGAACAACAAATTAAAATCAAGTCACTTGTCACCATCAGCTAGAAACCAAACCAGAAAAAGTTTCTCAAAATAAGCTCCCCCCAAAAAATGTACATAGAAGATAAGGGAATCAACCTGCAAATGACACCAGCAACAAAGCAAATAAAGGGAATAAAAGTTTTAATAACAAAATTCCCAAATGGAGAAGAAGACAGGGCAATGTCTTTATAGAACAAAGTGTTTCAAACTTAAGGAGATAAGAATTTACTTCAGGGTAACCACAAAGAAAATGAACAAGCCTTCTAACCAAACTAAGAAAGAAGAAAATCACAAGGGTCCAGTAAGCACAAAACTAACAATAATGAAGAAAAGAGAGAGAGAGAGAGAGAGAAAAAAAAAAAAAACACTTGATAACAAAATGAACTCAGCACAGACAAATATTTGGAACAAAGAAATCACCAAAACCACTACAAAAAACACAATAAATTGAAGCAATAAATTCATTCCTATCACTAATTATACTCAATGTGAATGGAATAAATATGCCAGTCAAGAGAAGAGTGGCAATTGGATAAGAAAGATATGCCAATCAATATGCTGCCTACAAGAGACCCACCTTGGACACAAAGATAAAAATAAAAATAAAAATGTGAGGGAAACAAATCAAGCTAATAGCAATGAAAAAAGAACAGGAATGGTAATATTAATTTTTGATAAAATAGACTTCAGTTACAAACCAGCATAAGGGACAAAGAAAGAAACTATACGATGTTAAAAGTGTCAGTTGACCAAGAGGACATTAAACAAACAAACCAAACTCACTGCTGTCGAGTCAGATTCTTCTCATAGCAACCCCCCCTCCTTAGGTTTCCAAAGTGTTATCATTATGGAAGTAGATAGCCCCATTTTTCTTCTGTGGAGTGGCTGGTGGGTTTGAACTGCCAGCCTCCTGGTTAGCAGTCAAATGCCCTAGGCACTATGCTACCAGAGCTCCTAAGAGGACATTACTATAATCTTTATCTATGCACCTAATGAAAGAACTCCAAAATACATATTTCAAATATTAACTGAATTGAAAGGAAAAATACTATTTTACAATAGTAGTAGAAGACTAACACACCATTTGCAAGGAAGGATAGAAGAACTAGGAAAAACTCAACAAAGACACAAAAGAATTCAACAACACAATCAACCAACTTGACTTCATATACATAATCAGAGCACACCACCCAAAAAGCACAATTCACATTCTTCTCCAGTGCGCATGCATTGTTCTCCAGAATAGACCAAATCTTAGGACACAAAACAGGCCTCAATAAATTTAAAAACATCGAACCACTACAAAGCTGCTTCTAAGATCACAATGCTCTAAAATTAGGAATCAATAATAAGAAGATGAAGGAAAAATATCAAATATATGGAAACTGAATAATACACTACTCAAAAACTACTGGGTAACAGAAGAAATAAAGTGTGTGCGGTGTAGTAAATTACCTGGTACGGCTTTTCTAGCCATCAGTCTTTATTAACTCCATGATGGAATTTGCTGTGAGCAACTGAAGAGCTCCTGATTGTAAAAGTTATCCACCTGGAGTATTTCTGTTGAGAGTTGCACAAAGCAATGTTCTAGGAAGTTTGCTCTCTCTCAGGTGCTTAGAATTCTGATGTTATGATTGGTTAGTTTGACCACTTTGCCCGGCTCAAAAGGAGGCAGAAATCTCTCTGACTGCTGGCAGAGAAGGACATGCTGCTGAGAGAAGCATGCTCCTGAGAGCCACGGGCTGTTGAGAAGGAGACACTGAGAAACACGCATTGCTGAGAAAGAGACACATATTGCTGGTAGAGTGGCTGAGAGAGACTGTTGGCTGAGAGATGGCAGGTTGAGAGAGACCAAGCATTTTTCCTGAACTTGAATTGTATCCTGGTGCTTCCCTAACAAATCCCATAATCTGTGAGTTCTGTGTGGCTACTGCAGTGACTTATTGAACCCAACAGAAAGGTGGTGAGTGCTGCAGAAGGTATGGTTGGTGTCAGGGTTGGTGAAAGGACTGGAGAGAGGCAGCATATCTGACCTCACAGGAATAGGCCTTGGGCTACGGATGGTGATTCTATCTTCCTCTTGTGGGGTTAGAGGAGGTCAGAAGATGTGGCCTCCCTGCCTTTTGGGCAGTGTGAAATAAAAAAAAATTCCTAGAAACAAATGAGGATGAAAATACAACTTATCAAAACCTTTGGGACACAGCAAAAGCAGTACTCAGAGGTCAATTTGTAGCAATACACACATACATCAAAAAAAAAAAAAAGAATCAAAATCAACACTTTAACTCAACAACTCCAATAATTAGAAAAAGAGCAACAAAAGAAACCTACAGTATCCAGAAGTAAGGAAATAATAAAGATCAGAGCAGAAATAAATGAAGCAGACAGCAAACAAACAAAAAATAAGGAAAATGTACCAGACAAGGAGCTAGTTCCCTGAAAAGATTAACAAAATAGACAAATCACTAGAAAATTTAACAAACGAAAAGAAAGAGAACATGCAAAAAACATGAATAATAAATGAAAAAGGTGACATCATAACAGAACCAACTGAAATAAAAAAGATAACAGAATATTATGAAGAATGGTACTTCTAACAGATTTGAGAACCTAGAAGGTATAGACAAATTTCTCGAAACACAAGACCTACTTAAACTAACCCAGTCTGAAACAGAATACTTGAACAGACCTAAAACAAAGGAAGAAATTAAGCAGGTCATAAAAAAAAAAAAAAAAATCCCCACAAAATATGTCCTGGCCCAGATGGCTACCCTAGGGACATGCATTTCTTAGATCAATCAGCCATGAGACAACAGAAGGACAGCATTCACATAGAGGGAAACCTGGACAGACAGGAATGCATAGATAAGAAGGGCACACAGAGATGGTGGTCACAGGAAGGAGAGGAGAAGAGAGATTTTTATTGCTAGGGATTGTAATCAGGACCATGAAATCAAATGTGCATTAACTGTTGAAAGTAAAACAAATCTATTTTGTAAATTTGCACCCAAACCACAATTAGAAAAAAAAGTTTATTTCCATAACTTACACAATGTTTAATAATATGACAAATTGAAGAGGAATGATGTGGCATTCATCACCACAAAGACTGCTTCAAGATCTGTCCTAAAGTACAATGCTGTCAGTGACAGGATAATATCCATATCCCTACAAGGAAGAACAGTTAATACTACTATTATTCAAATCTATACACCAACTACCAAAGCCAAAGATGAAGAAATTGAAGATTTCTACCAACTTCTGCAGTCTGAAATTGACCAAACATGCAATCCAGATGTGTTGATTATCACTGGTGACTGGAATGCAAAAGTTGGAAACAAAGAAGAGTTACCAGTATTTGGAAAATATGGCCTCAGTGATAGAAATAACACTGGAGATCACATGATAGAATTTTCCAACTTATTCATTACAAATATCTTTTTTCAACAACATAAATGATAGCTATATACATTGACTTCAACTGATGGAATACACAGGAATCAGATTGACTACATCTGTCACAAGAGGTGATGGAGAAGTTCGATATCTTCAGCCAAAACAAGGCCAGGAACTGATTGTGGAACAGACCATCAAGTGCTCAAGTTCAAGTTGAAGTTGAAGGCAATTAAAACAAGTCCACAGGAGCCAAAGTGTGACCTTGATAACATCCCTCCTGAATTTAGAGACCATCTAAAGAATAAATTTGATGCATTGGACACCAGTGACTGAAAACTAGAGGAACTGTGGGCTGACATCAAGATCATTATTCATGAAGAAAGCAAGAGGTCATTAAAAAGACAAAAAGGGAAGAAAAGACCAAAATGGATGTCAGAAGAGACTGAAACTTGCCCTTGAGTGGAGAGTAGCTAAAGCCAATGGAAGAAATGACAAGATAAAATAACTGAACAGAAGATTTCAAAGAGCAGGTCAAGAAATGTGCGAAGACCTGGAGTTAGAAAACCAAAAGAAGAGAACACACTGGACATTTCTCAAGCTGAAAGAACTGAAGAACAAGGCTCCAGTAATTGACAGAATACCCATTTAGATGTTTCAACAAATGAATGCCCCACTGTTGGCACTTACTTTGCTATGTCAGGAGATTTGGAAGACCACTACCTGGCTAGCTGACTGGGAGAGCCATATTTGTACCCATTCCAAATAATGGTGATCCAGTAGAATGTGGAAATTATTGAACAATATCACTAATATCACACGCAAGTAAAATCTTACTGAACGTAAGTCAAAAATGGTTGCAGCAGTATACTGACATAGAGCTTCCAGAAATATAGGTTGGATTCAGCAGAGGATGTGGAATGAGGGATATCATTGCTGATGTCTGATGGATATTAGCTGAAAGCAAAGAATACCAGAAAGATTTTGACTTATGTTTTATTAACTATGCAAAAGCATTCAATTGTGGGATCATAACCCATTATGGATAACATTTAGAAGAATGGGAATTCTAGAACACTTAATAATTGTACTCACGAAGAACCTGTACGTAGATCTGGAGGCTGTTGTTCGAACAGAACAAGGGGATTCTGCATGGTTTAAATTCAGGAAGGGAGTGTGTCAGGGTTTTATCCTTTCACCATACTTATTCAATTTTTATGCTGAGCAAATAATCCAAGAAGCTGGACTATATGAAGAAGAACATGGCATCAGGATTGAAGGAAGAATCATTAACAACCTGCACTATGCAGATGACACAACTTTGCTTGCTGAAAGTGAGGATGACTTGAGTCACTGATGAAGATTAGGGACTACAGTCTGCAGTAAGGATTACCTCTCAGTATATATATATATATATATATAAAATCCTTACAACTGGTCCAAAAACAGCTTCACGATTGATGGAGAAAAGATTGAAGTTGTGAAGGACTTCATATTACTTGGTTCTACAATCAACACCAATGGAGGTCACAATCAAGACATCAGATGATGTATTGGATTGGACAAATTTGCTGCAAAAGACCTCTTCCAAGTGATGAAGAGCAAAGATGTCTTCTTGAAGACTAAGTTGGGCCTAACCCAAGCCATGGTATTTCCAATCACATCTTATGCATGTGAGAGCTGGGCAATGAATAAGGAAGACTGAAGAAGAGTTGATGCTTTTGAGTTCTGATGTTGTGTTGGAGAAGAATGCTTAGAGTACCATGGACTGCTAAAACGACTAATAAATCTGTCCTGGAAGAAGTGCAGCCAGAAGTGAGAATGGCCAGACTTCATTTCATCTACTTTGGTCATATCAGGAGGACTCAGTCCCTGGAGAAGGATATCATGCTTGGCAAAGTGGAGGGTCAATGAAGAAGGTGAAGACCCTCAATGAGATGGATTGACACAGTGGCTGCAATGATGGGCTCAGGTGTAGCAAGGATCATGAGGCTGGTACAGGACCGGGCAATGTTTCATTCTTCTGTGCATAGGGTCGCTATGAGTCAGAGATTACTCAATGACACCTAACAACAACAACAACAACACAATACTATGTCTGAAAAAATTTGACATCTTCAAGACTAATAGCAATTTGTTTTCTCTTGCTGTTAGTTAACTTGTCTAAACATTATGTAGAAATATTTATTGCTCATAGTATAATATTGCTGGATATCCAGATACATCTATTTATCAGAGCAGAAAGAACTTTTTTCCACATACTTATTTTTGAGACCACATTTCTACTTTCAAAATTTTCTTCTAGTTCATAAGGCACATACGTTCATAGCATAGCTACTTATTTGTAAGCTTTATCTCCTGTGTTAAATTGGGAAATGCATATGTATTTTTTATCTGTATCTTGAGAATGCCTAGAATGTACCTGCAAATAATAGGCATCCAGAAAGTATCTGCTGAATGAATAAATTAATTAATTTTTTAAATGGCAGCTATGGAGATTTATTCTGAATTTTCATTAGCTCCATTTATAGTATACCTATAAAAACAAACTAAGTTGTTGTTGTTATGTGCCTTCGAGTCAGACCCGACTCATAGTGATCCCTCCTTGGGTTTCTGAGGCAGTATCAGTACGGAAGTAGATTGCCCCACCTCCCTTCCGAGGAGTGGCTGGTGGGTATGAACCGCCAGCCTTCTGGTTAGCAGTCAAGTGCTTTAGGCACTACACCACCAGAGCTCCCCCCCCACCAAAAAAAAAAAAAAACTATACTGCTTATATATAAAAGAGGTGAAATAAACTTACGAATATGGAATTTTTATGTCTTATGCTTTGAAATAAGAGGTCTTTATTTTAAGCAAAAAACAACTGCAAAACTATCAATGGCAGGAAGCACAAATTGGAGACCTCAGTTGAATTGGTACCAGATGTGTTTTGTTTAGTGTACACATTTTTTTTTTCTTCAGGTTTTTGAGTCAACATTTAAAAGTCAGATTATTTTACATAAAAATTGGGATTTCTGGACTCTCTTAAAAGCTGAAGATAAGCCAGTAGTACCTCTATTCCCCAAAACAATAGTCTCTGTGCCCTTTAGACCTGGCCTTTGGTGCTCTAGTTCAGCAGTCCCCACCAGATGTGGGGACTTAACTTACAACTGGCCTCATTTGTCATTTATACCAGTCACCCTGAAACTGGAGGGGTATGAAAGAAGTAATTAGACTGGGTGATTTTAACTAGATTCTCAAGTTCTGGTATTCTTTCCTAAAATTAGTCTGCCTGAGAACCTGCCTGAGTTCACAATAGCTCTTCTCCCACTGTACAAAAGAAAGCATGCCTTCACCCATCCCAAACCTAACCATGGAGTAATGCTCAGGGGAATAAAATCCAAAGGGCTGGAAACAAAAAGCAAGGCTCATGTAATGATTAACCAAAGCCAGCAGACCTGGGCACAGGAGGTGCTTGTCTTTCTTCTCTTTAACATATTGTTTCCAAGTAAAACTTGGCATTAGAAACTGGGTACTTTGGTTCATATTGTTATGCTTTAAGTTCAAATAAATTCTAAAATGAGGAAGTGGGAAGAATGATTATTTTGATTTTATTTCATTCTTAATTATTTATTGTGACGTATGTATGGTCTTGATGGAGTCTCTTGAGTGTACAACTAAAATGCATTTACAAGAAAGGCTGAAATCTTGAAAAAGCTTTACATTTATTTAGACTTGTCAAATTTAAATGTAAAGTTATTTTCAGCCAATGTTAATTCTTGCCTTATTTCATATTGCTACTCAGATATAATTTTTCCAATATATAACTGTATAATAAACAGAAAAATTTAATCATAACATCTAATAACAGTAATAGCTTTATTGCTAATTGTGGTTTGTGATTCTTAGTTTTTTTTACTTTCCAAACATGAATACCAGAGTTCAGTGTGTGGATACTCACATATTTACTAGAGGAATACCTTGCATTATATCCTCACTTTGTATATAATTTAAAATGTTTGCTATACACATTGCATTATTACAACTTAAATAACGAGAAACAGCATATTATTGATCTTGTTTTTTTTTTTGTAATTTAGGAAAATTATAAATTAAGTGTATCTGAGCTACATCATTTCAATTCTGACTGTTCACAGTAAATCTCTCTTGGTCAGTGCTTTTATATGTTATTACCTGAAACATGTTATCATGTTAATTTGAATAGAAAATGATGTTCTACATATTTTTCAACAAGAAAATCTGTTGAAATTAATTTGATCGATTTACTTGAAAATGAGGACTGCTGTCTGAATTAGATTCTATGGTTATATGATAGACATTTTCCATGAGCTGTATTTGCAGACACAGTGGAGAAAAAAATGAAATATTGTTAAATTCATTACCTCTTTGCAAAATTATACTTTTATGAAACACTTTTATTTTGTTATGTTTTAAATGCAGGCAGTCCTTAGATTACTAACAAGTTACATTCCTAAATCTGTCTTTTAAGTCAAATTTGTATGTAAATAGGGACAGTTAGATGCAGTTCGTATCTAATGTCAGTCAAATGTTTGTCTTCATGTATAGTATACAGTGTACCTTTCTGTTTATAAAAAGCATTAAAGAAACATATTCAGATACCCTAAAATAACTTTAACATAATAATACAGCAGTAATAACAATAATGATAATAATAATGTTTTGACATATCTGGCAAAGTAGTGCCCTTTTGTTATTATAAGCCATTGTGTGTATCTCAGATTTTTAATATAGGCTTTATGGGAGTTGGTTTGTAACTGTAGGTTGTACATATGTTGATGAACATTTGCAGGCAGTTATGAATGCCCGAGTCACTACAACCTGCAGTTACAAACCAACTCCTATAAAACCTATTATATTAAAAATCTGAGATACATACAATGGCTTGTAATAACAAAAGGGCATTAGGTGTGTCAAAACATTATTATTATTATTGTTATTACTGCTGTGTGTTCCATCTGGTGAAGTCCACGTGTACAGCCTCCGTTTGTGTTGTTGAAAAAAGGTGTTTGCAATTAACAAGTCGTTGGTCTTGCAAAATTCTACCATATGAGTTCCAGCATTATTTCTGTCACCAAGGCCAAATTTTCCAACTACCGGTGATTCTTCTTTGTTTCCAACTTTTGCATTCCAGTCACCAGTGATAATTAACACATCCTGATTGCATGTTTGGTCAATTTCAGACTGTAGAAGCTGATAAAATTCTTCAATTTCCTCATCTGTTGTTTTGATGGTTGAGGCATAAATTTGAATAACAGTCATATTAACGGGTCTTCCTTGTAGGCGTATGGATATCATCCTATCACTGACAGAATTGTACTTCAGGACAGATCTTGAAACATCCTTTGTGAGGATGAATGCCACGCCATTCCTTTTCAAACTGTCATTCCCGGCATTGTAGATCATATGGTTGTCTGATTCAAAATGGCCAAACCAGTCCATTTCAGCTCCTAATGCCAAGTATATCAATCTTTATGTGTTCCATTTCCTTTTTGACAACTTCCAATTTTCCTAGATTCATACTTCGTACATTCCATGTTCCGATGATTAATGGATGTCTGTGGCTGTTTCTCTTCAATTTGAGTGGTGCCACATCAGCAAATGAAGGTCTCGAAATCTTTCTCTTTTCCATGAGTAAGGCTGGGTTTACTCAGATGTTGCAGCTCTTTCCCAGTCCTATTTTGGGAGCCTTTTAGCCTAAACGGACTATTCCTAAAGTTGCGCGGCAATGTACCAAACAGTGTTTCTTTGCTATTCATAAGGTTTTCCCTGGCCAATTCTTTCAGAAGTGGACGGCCTCTTCCTTCTTCCTAGTCTGTCTCAGTCTATAAACTGGGCTGTTACCTATGCACCAGGTGCATCTCGCTGGGTTTTAAACACCAGAGGCTCAGCCTCAAAACTCACGTCTACATGTCACCACAGTAGGACAAACCGACAGACAAGTTTGTCCTGCTGTTGGAGACCTCTTGTATCCCCCTACCTGGGTCCCTGTGTCTGACTGTTCCTCTGTCTGGCTTCCTGTCTTTTAATCCCCTTTCTCCTGCTCTTCTGGCCTGCTTCTTTGGGCGTCCCTGAGTTTCCCCTCCTCACCTAATCCCTTTGGCTGATTGTTCTTCTCTTTGGCTTCCTGGGTTTTACCCCTTTCTCCTGCTCTTCCGGCCTGCTACTCTGTGCTATGCCCGTGCTTGCCTTGCTCCTGGAGACCCGGTCCCTCTCAGGAGAGTAACAAGGGAAAGTGTTCTTGACTGACATTAGATACTAACTATATCTAACTGTCCCTACTTATATATAAATTTGACATAAAAGACAGATTTACGAGTGGCACTTGTTCGTCATCTGGGGACTGCCTGCATTTAAAACATAACAAAATAAAACTATTTCATAAAAATATAATTTTGCAAAGAGGTAATGAACTTAACAATATTTCATTTTTTCTCCACTGTTTCTGAGTCCTCTGGGCTAAGCAAGATGTCTCTAAGTGAAAGAGCAGCAGAACTAGTTAAGTATTTGATAAGTCTTAGTAAAGCCTATTTAATTTTCTTTCTGGAAATTGAGAAAGTGAATGATTAGGTACTGTGAAGGAGCTCAAAAGAATGAGGTGCTTGGCATAAGGTGAGGCTTCTGCCAAAGATGCAGACTATATCCATGCTTATTCTGAGCTGACCTTCAAAAGTTAGCTAGCTAGCCAGCATACCTCAGGAAGCCTGCAGGCTCCCCTCCTCCCCCTTCTTCTCATAGCATGCTCCCAGGAAAAACATTCTCCAGGCTGACCCACAAAATATCCATAGATTAGCTGTTAAATGATGCAAACTTTACAATTTGCAAAATAATGTTGAAGAGATCTCTCCATTGTCTTATGTCTGTTAAAGCAAGATTTTGTAAATGTCAATCAGAATTTTTCCTTATAAATTCTTTCATTTTCTGTATTTAAGCTTTGTGAAAAATTGCTTTTGCTGGATTATTTTGGTGAATCCTCATAACGTACTGCCCAATTCTGGATCATTTTGTTCCTTCAATAAACTCTGCTTTAATTTTAACAGACGCCCCGATTTGCTCTTTGAGAAATACCACACCCTTTTGCACTTCAGATGGTTTCCAATTCTTTACTTTCAACAAAATTGATAGAGTATTAAAATAACCTTTTATGATAGATCACTAAAAATGTAATGTGATATTATTTCTATTTATTATAGTGAATTACTTTCTCAAGAAATCAAGTTCACTCACCAAACACAACCCTTTGTTTTTCCAGCCATTTATGTAAAAAGCCAGATCAGAAGCAGCCCTCAATATTACAGGGTACCTGTTCTAGATGAGATGAAAGGAAATGACATGCTTTAGAAAATTATCCACATCAATAGTATTCCCCAGTAGGTGACCCTACACATTCCCAGCCTGCTGGTATATTTGTAAATGGTGCCTAAATTTCAATAATGCTGTCAACACACCCTAGGAAAGGATCTTACCCAGAGGTGTAGTAGTATATTTGACTCTTTATTGCTCAAATGTTACTCATTTTAACAGATGAGGAAATTAAGACCTAAAAGGTGAGTAAGAACATCCAAAATTAGGTTAGGCCTCCTGACATGAAATGGTGGCTGTGTTAAGGTCTGATGGTAAAACTCCATTTTGAATCAAAAGTAACCTCTATATCAGGAAGGTAGCTTGTCATTCCTGTAACTCTCCCCTCCATCCTGAGAAAATTTCTGGGTAAACAATTTCAGAAAAAGCATAATTTTGTTTACAAGTTTTGCCTGCCTATGAAGCCAGGTCCAAAACAATTCTCTGAACAGATGCTTAATCAAAACAAACTTCAGAATTACACATGTCTACCCTGCAATCACACAGGGAGGCTCTTATTGTTTTGAAGCTAGATATACACAATTTAATTATTACTTTGTAACTTTAAAAAACAAACTTTTAAAATATATGTGATCTCCTACCAATCAGATGAACCATCACTTACTTTTGTATCCATTACCTAAATGTCAACCAATCATTGACTTTTCACTGAATTTCTTATATTTTCTTATATAAACTCTCTGTACTGTCTCCTCCTTGGTTCACTTAGTTCAGAATCAACTGGATTTTGTGGTTCTCACTTTGCAAGTTGCTTTGCTTCTCAGTAAAAGCTCTTTTATTTTCAACTAGACTGCCAGTTTGCTCTGTAAAAACGAATAAGTGAATTGCTCAAGATCACACAATTAGTAAGCCATGGAAGTGGATTTTTAAATGTCTGACCTTAAGTTTGTATTCTTGACTGCTATTTTATACTGTCCTCCATTAAATCTCATGCTTTCAGAAACTCACAGATCTAGGTTGTAAGTTTTATCTGGTTCTAGCTTCATATGTGTTCTCATGCCTGCCTTGAGGCATGCACTCCAGCTGTTGGCTTTGTACTCCTCTTGTCCTCTTAAGTGTTTTAGATATTGTGAGACAAACAACCAGATTTGGGTTTTGCTTTTGCCTTTTGCAAGACAGTCCTTAAAATTTCTCAGGCAATCACAGGTGCCTTTCTAAAACAGCCAAGTAACACTTAAACATACGCAAATGAGTGGGAGCCCTATTACTATACCCAGTCAGCCAGTCTCAGGAAGGGAGGTAACAAAACTCATCATACATATCCAATGATTCAACTGATAATGACTATGCAGTGATGCCCCAGTCATGATGATGCAGTGAAGTCAATAAAAGACTTTGAACACAGAGAGTTGGGGAATTCCAGGATTGGCAAGAGCATATGCTTTGTGGGGCAGAGGCATGTGTGTGTGTGTGTGGGGGGGCATCTCTGGGGACAATGGAAGGCTGCTGCTGGGATCCCTACCAGATCTTGCCCTGTCTACCTCTTCATCTATATCCATTCTGGTTGTAATAAATGGTAACTGAAAGTATGGATAAAATCTGTTGCTATTAAAGCGATCCTATAGGACAGAATATAACTGCCTAGTAAGCATTCCAAGATCATAAATCTTTATGGAAGCAAATTGCACATCTTTCTCCCATAGAGTGAGTGGCCTTTGGGTCTGGACTGATGACCTTTTGGTTAGCAATTGAATGCTTTAACCACTGTGCACCAGGGCTCCTTTAAGAATGGATACTACTATTTGTTGCCGTCCAGTTGGTTCTGACTCATGGGTAATTTCCATGAATTCTGTGGGCCATTCTAGAGTACTGACTAACCCACATGGGTTGATGAGAGCCAGTAGGGCTATTGGCTGCCTATTTGGCAATTGAAAGGTTTAAGTCCTTCTAACTTTTGAACTTTGACTTAGCTCCAACCAAAAATAAATCAAACTCAATGCCATTGAGTAGATTCCTACTCATAATGACCCCCATTGGATTTCCCAGGCAGTACATCTTTACTGAAGTAGATTGCCCCATCTTCTTTCCAGCGGAGTGGCTGGTGGGTTTCAATTGCCAATCTTCTGGTTAGTAGTCAGATACCTTAGGCACTGCACTACCAGAGCTCCTTCTGATTTAGCTCAAAACCCAAAACCAAACTCATTGCTGTCAAGTCAATCCTGACTCCTAGCGACCCCTCCTTGGGTTTCCAAGGCAGTATCTCTACGGAAGTAGATTGGCCAGTCTTCTTCTTCTTCTTGTTATGTGCCGTGGAGTTGAACCCAACTCAGGGTGACCCCTCCTTGCGAGGCTGTATCACTAAGGAAGTAGATTGTCCAACCTTTCTTCCGAGGAGTGGCTGGTGGGTTTCAACTGCCAGCCTTCTGGTTAGCAGTCAAGTGCCTAAGGCAGTCTTCTGTTGTTGTTGTTGTTATGTGCCGTGGACCCGACTTTTAAGAAGGAAAAGTGACAAAGTCCCTCAGTTTGTTTATTTGTCCATTTGTTTATTTCTATGGTTGTTTCACCCTGACCTTGTGGAATTAAAATTTAATGTTTCAACATGACAAAGAGAGGCCACCATTAAGACCAGTAAAAAGGCGGGCCCCAGTTCCTGGAAAATTACATCAGTCATCCACACTCCCGCCAGAAAACCAAAGTATGAACCCACCAATGACCTGTAAAACTATGTTAAAATAACCAATCACTTGTATTTTGTATTCGCGCCGAAATATAAACTGGCCTATCACTGGAATTCCCTTTGTCCACCCTTGTCCCCTAACCAATCCCTGATACCCTCACCACCCTCTCGTTCCTCCGCCCTTTCCGAATATTTCTTTAAATAGTATGTGTGTTGGAAGCTCGGGGCTCTACTCCTCTGCCCCTGCGTGGGATATGAGTCGAGCCCCAGCGCGCTGGAACTCCGAATAAACTCCTCCTGCTTTTGCATCAAGAGACGTCTTTCGTGAGTGATTTCGGGTGGCGTTATCCCTGACTTGGGTTGGGGGAGCCCTGCCGTGGGGGGAACCCAACAACCTTAAGGAATAAGTCTCCCTATGGATTTTGCTATCACTAAAATTGGGAACTCTGGTAGCTTAAGGCACTTGACTGCCAACCAGAAGCCTGGTGGTTCAAACCCACCAGCCACTCCTCGGAAGGAAGGTTGGGCAATCTACTTCAGTAGTGATACTGCCTCGGAAACCAAAGGAGGGATCGCTATGAGTCGGGTCTGACTGGACAGCACATAACAGCAACAGCATCACTAAAATCATTATACCCAGAAAACAAAGGGAAGTTAGTCTCTTAGATACTTTAACACTAAATGCAAAATTGATAGAACTGAATAACTCAAATGAAAATTTAGGTAATTTTGTGTTGATGAATTTTTTTAGAAAATTATAATTTGGATACATTGTGTACATGTATATTTACAATCACTCATATATGCATATTGTATCTATATTCTGAATTTATTCTAGGCAAAGACCACTTAATTTATTCCATATAATGCTCTTAATAAAGAAGATGATACTGAACATTAATACTATATATATTATCATTCCATTTTGACAACTAGAGAGTCGAGACATTAAAACATAATTTTTGCATTTTTCTTTACCCATTTAATTCTTTGCACATAAATTACACTAATTTCTTTAGAATTTCCCTTCTTGTTTAGATACGTCATTTATAAATAAGACCATATTTTGGGTTGATTAAAATGTTGAGAAATCCCATTATATTATTTCTTATAAACATAGATTTAGGCAATGTTACATTCTCTAAAACATGTTTAAAAATGAGTCCAATCTAGTAAGTTAGCTACATATGAATTTTAGTAATGTTCTCATGGCCACTCTATACAGTTGTGCAGGCTATGTACCGAGCAATTCTAGAGAGCATTATTTTTAAGTCACAAAAAGATTTATATATTTATTTCAGTAAATTTCTGGCAGATAGCATTAAAGGGTCTTAAAGGACCAAGTTTTCCTTCTAATTTATATAAAATTAATGTTTAGGCTAGAAGCAGGATTGCCTTTTACCTATTAATAACACTATTATAATAGAGCTTCTATGTTATTGTTTTAAAACTGTTCCTACATAGATAATAAGAAAATTAAGGACTCACTTATATAATAGAAGAATATCCTCATATTCTTTAAAGTAGATTTGGAGTTTGAGTTGTTTCTGTTCTTCATTTACTCATTCTTGGCTTAATGACTTTTTTTGAGATGAAAAATTTATATACATATATAAAATATACAACTACTCTCAAAAAACCTATGGCAACTTACAATATTATAATGCTTATAATGGAGGACAACCTACAAATTAGTGGTGATAGAGAACATCCTTGTCTGGTGCCTATTTGCAAGGGGAATGATTTGGGTTTCTGTATATTGAGAATAATGTTGAATATTGGTTTTGTATATATGCCCTTTGTTATGTTAAGAAGTTTCTCTTCTATTCCTGTTTTACTGAGAGCTTTTATCAAGAACAAAATAAAAAACCAAACTCACTGCTGTTGAGTCAGATCCGACTCATAGCGACCCCTTCTGGGGTGTCCGAGGCAGTATCACTATAGAAGTAGATTGTCTAACCTCCCTTCCGAAGAGTGGATGGTGGGTATAAACCACCAGCCTTCTGGTTAGCAGTCAAATACCTTAGGCACTATGCTACCAGAGCTTCTTTTTAGGAGCAGTTGTTGGATTTATTAGGAACAATTGTTGGATTTTATCAAATGCCTGTTCTCATTGATTATATGATCATGTGGTTCTTTTCCTTTGTTTTATTTATGTGATGGATTACATAGATTGTTTTCTGATGTTGTGCCATCTTTGCATACCTGGAATAAATTTCACTTGATCATGGTGTATATGTGTATATATAATATGATGTTGGGTTCTGTTGGTTAGGATTTCATTGAAGACTTTGGTGTCCATATTCATGAAGGATATTGGTTGGTTGTTTTCATTTTTTGTGGTATCTTTATGTGATTTTGCTTTCAGGGTTATGTTTGCTTCATAAAATGAATTTGAGAGTATTCCATCATTTTCTATGTTCTGAAGTAGTTTGAGTAGGATTAGTGTCAATTCTTTTCTGAACATTTCATAAAATTCTCCAGTGAAGCCATCTGGCCCAGGATTTTTTTTGGCGGGGTGGGGGTGGGTTTTTTTAAATGACTTCCTCAATTTCTTCTTTTATTACTGGTCTGTTCCAATTTTCTATCTCATTTAGTTTAGGCAGGTCTTGTGTTTCTAGAAATTTGTTGATTTCTTCTAGGTTTTCAAATCTGTTGGAGTACATTTCTTCATGGTATTCATTTATTATCCTTTTTATTTCAGTTTGTTCTGTTGTGATATCACCCATTTTGTTCTTATTTATATTATTTGCATTTTCTCTTTCTTTTCCAATTTACCAGCAATTTGTCAAGTTTATTAATCTTTTTGAAGAATGATCTTTTACTCTTGTTGATTTTTTCTTTCTTTTTTTTTCTGCTTTGGTTATTTCTGCTCTGATCTTTATTATTTCTTTCTTCTGGAGACTAGTATTATATTGTTGCTTGTTTTTTAACTGTTGGAGTTTTTGGGTTAAAGTATTGATTTTGATTCTTTCTTCTTTTTTGATGTGTGCATTTATTGTTAAAAATTGACCTCTGAGTACTGCTTTCCTTGTGTCCCAAAGGTTTTGGTATGCTGTGTTTTCATTCTAATTTGTTTCTAGGACTATTTTTTTTTTTTTTTTTAATTTCATTCTTTATTTCTTTTCTTACCCAGTGGTTCTTGAGCAGTGTGTTATTCAGTTTCCATGTATTTGATTTTTTTTCCCCCTTGGTTTTCCTATTACTGATTCCTAATTTTATAGCATTGTGATCCAAGAAGATGTTTTATTGTATTTCAATACTTTAAAATTTAGTGAGCTTGTTTTGTGGCCTAATAGTCATCTATTCTTGAGAATGATTCATGTGTACTGGAAAGGAATGTGTATTGTGTTTTTGTTGGGTGGAGTGTTCTGCGCATCTTTAAGTTCAAGTTGGTTGATTGTGTTGTTGAGATCTGTATCTTTTCTGATTTTTTTTTTTTATTCTTCTGTCCTTCATTGAAAATAGTGTGTTAAAGTCTCCTACTACTATTGCAGAATTGTCTATTTCTCTTTTTAATTCAGTTAATTTTTGCTTTAGGTATTTCAGAGCTCTTTCACTGGGTGCATAGACATTTATTATGGTAATGTCCTCTTGGTCAATTGATTCTTTTATCATCATCTAATGCCAGTTAGTTTGGACATTTCTTCAGCTATCTTGTCCTGTTTCTTTATTTGAGTTGAAGTTGTCTTTTGGCTTCAAGACATTTTGAAGTTGTTGTCTTTATTTGTTGGTTATGTGCTGATTTGTTTCATCCTGGTGTTTTGTTTTGATGTATCTGGATGTGTGGAGCAGGTGTGCTTCTTTCATTGTTAACTTGGCAGCAATGGGTCACTCCTTAGCTATTTCCAAGTTGATGGAATAGCTGGTGGAAATGTGGGTGCAGGTCTCTGTCATGAGGAGAAGCTTTAGTTGTGATGAACTGGTGTTGTCCACCATCTATTGTTAACCACATGGTGTAGAAGCTGTTGGTGGTGCTTGTCCTCTAGGTGAGGTGGTCAGTATAGTATATATGGCTGACTAGTGGAGAGTTAGGAGCTCTGGTGGTGCAGTGCCTAAGGCATTTGACTGTTAACCAGAAGGCTGCCAGTTCAAACCCACCAGCCACTCCTTGGAAGGAAGATTGGGCAATCTACTCTCATAGAGATACCTCCTCTGAAACCCAAGGAGTCACTATGAGTTGAATCGACTCAACGACAGTGAGTTTGTTTTTTTTTTTTTTTTTTTTGGTAGTAGAGAGTTAATGTCTTCTTGTTGGATGAGGCAGAAAAAAGAAACAGAGGAAAAAGAAAGATGAAAGAGAAGAAGAAGATATGGAAAAGAAAAAGATAGAGTAAAAATAAAAGATAAAAAATAGAGAAAAAGAAAAAAAAAGAGAAAAAGAACAGAAGAGGGTCTGAGAGATGAAATATTGGTAAAAATTAAAGAAGAAGAGGAAGAACAGATATAAAGGAAGAAAAATTGGGGAAAATGAAAGGAAAAAAAAAATTAAGGGGAAGATAAGAGAATTGAGGAAGATAGACTTTTCTAGTTATGGTTGCTTGTAGCCCTGGGAGCAGGCAGTTGTAGTGGGAATCCACTGTTCCACTGGAGCATGTGCCTTTGTAGGTGAAAGGATCCTGATGCAAGTGGGCACCTCCATGAGAGAAGGCTTTAGGTGCATTTCCCTTGTGGTTAGTGTGAGAAAGATCAGCCAATGATGCAGGCCCAAGAAGGGATAGCTGCAGCCCCAGGGTCTGTCTGTTTGTAATAGTTTACTGAGGGTGCCATTTGGCCATCAGTTAAAGCCCTGCAGCTCAAACTCTACAGCTGCCCTGTAGGAGAATGACAAGGCAGCCCTCCGCAAAGATCCACAAACCCAGAAACTCCAGGAGGCAGCTCCATTTCATCCCAGAAAGAGTCGCTATAAGTTATAATTGACTGGACAGCAGTGAGTCTGGTTTGGGGTTTGGTTTTGTAGGAGTGAGTTCTTCTACTTCCTTTCCCTTACTCCCTCCTCACTCCATGGCCACTTGTGCCACTGGAAATCTGTCCCCCTTCCCTGTACTTTCCTCTCCCAGTTCTCACACAGCTTTAGCTCACCTTGAAATTCTCCTCGTCTGTCTACCTTATGTCTTTAACACTGTGTGGATTCCATGAAGTTTTGTTTTTCTTCCTCTTCCTCCTCTGTGTTTGTAATGGCTACTCTTTGGCCAGTCCTGGCTTCTTTTCTCTCCCCAGTCACTGACCTCACTCTGTTTCCCTTTCCTATCTACATTCAATCTAATGCATTATCTTCTCATTAGGTGCTTAGAATTCCTAGATCAGTATTTCTATTTGTTTCACTCAGTTTTTCTGGATCTCTGTTATAGAGGGATTGGGTGGAGTGTGTTAACAGGATGCCATCTGTACCACCAATACACTTATTTTTACAAATAGGTAATAACCAGTTTGTTTGAGCTATTGACAACAATGAGAAAATTCAGTTGTTTGATATTGTTTTCTGAATTTAGTCTGTTTTGTCTTAATTTTTACACATAAAATTTTCTCAAACTTTTTTTTCTCATTCTAAAATAACATAATTTGAAGTTTACTTTGTTCAAAACATTACTGCATCTAGAAGAAAGTGGCTGGCAAGTCAGAGCATGAACAATGTGGTAATCTGGAGTGGCCTATCATTTCAACCTAAAATGAGAGTCATTAAATAGAATTTGTGATTTTGAGTACAGACTTCCCAAGAAATCTTTGCAAAAGACCTTTGTAGTGACCCACAGGGGCTTCTTAAGAATTTCTGTGGCAATGATACCTAGCAAGCAGTTCTAAAAGTTGATGACAATTATCTCACATTTATTTAGCTCCTTTCTCAGGGCTCTTGTACACACTACCACTTCTGAAAATGACCCTAAAATCAACCTAAAAATAATATATCCTCATAATAGTCTATCTCAGTGAACAGCTACCCTTGTATGTGTCCTGTTACCATCTCAATCGTTTCATCTTTTTCCTTCTCTGGACTTTTTTTTCTTTCTCAAATGAACACACTCTCTCTTGATAGCACTCTCACTGGAAAGTTATCCTTTATGCCTTTTCCTCCACCCTCTCCAAATACAATAATAATAAATGGACAGTTATTTTTTCTTGTCACTGACACCTCATTTTAATTCCCACTGTCATTATCTTGGTCCCAGAACTCATTACTGCACAGCAAGACTATTTTATTAGATTCTCCCCCCCCGATCTTTCTTGTTTCTGTTTCTTGCCTCTCCAGTATTTTCCACATGCCACTGTTTTCTTTACTCAGTGCATCATCCTACTCAAAAATCTTTAAGGGTTCCCACTAATCCACGAAGAAATTTCAAATTGCTTAGTCTGTCCTTTAAGACTTTCCATAATCCAACACAAGACTACTAATCTAACCTCATTGTTGAATCATTCAACAGTTGTTTTAAGCAATTACTCTGTGCCAGGGACTGTGATGATAATTTGGCATAAGGAAGAGTAAGATATGGTCCTTGGCCTTAACTAGCTCACTGTATTCATCAGCAAGTGGGCATTTAGAAGCATGTAGTGTTCATGATCCCCTTGCCGCTATTTTAAGCTTTATGTACTATTTTACATGCAGTGACTAATTCACTACTTATTTCTTCCACAAAAACTTCTTCAGCTATCTAGGTTTATTTTGATTCCTTCCTTCTCTAAACTTGCATCTCATGACATTTGCTTTTGATAATATATATTAGTGGTTCTCAGCCTATGTCAATTTTGCTGCCCAATGGATGTTTAGCAATGCCTGGAGACTTTTTTTTGAAGTTACTATGGGGAAAGATGCTATGGTCATCCCATGGGTTGTTGTTAATTGCTAGAGTTGATTTTGACTCATGGTGATCCTATGTAAAATAGAACTGCTCTATAGGAGTTTCAAGGCTATGACTTTTGGGAAGCAGATTGCCAGGCTTGTCTACCAAGGTGCTCTTGGTGAGTTTGACCTGACAAACTTTTGGCTAGAAGTTGAGTGCTTAACTGGCTGCACCAACCAAAGACTCCTTCATCTAATGGGTAGAAGTCAGGGATGCTGCTAAACATCCTAAAATGCACAGGACAGCCCCCATAACAAACAATTATCCAGCACCACATATCAGCAGTACTAAGGTTGAGAAAACATGAATTGGGTAGTTGTTTATGCATATAATCATTTCTTTCTGATTATTCTATATGCTTACTAAAAGCAGAAACCACTTACTTTTCCATGTTTTCTTGCTTTTTCAGAGAACATTGGGTAGTTGGTTGAGTGGAAGCCCCTCAAAAGATATGTACACACCAAATTCCCCAAACCTGTAAATGTTTTCTTATTTGAAAAAAGAGTCTTTGCAGACATTCTTGTTGTTGTCCAGTGCTGTTCAGTCATCTCTGACTCACAGCAACCCTATATACGATAGAACAAAACACTGCCCAGTCCTGTGCCAGCCCCATGATCCTTGCTATACCTGAGCCCATAGCTACAGCCACTGTGTCAATCCATCTTGTTGAGGGCATTCTCGTTTCATTGATCCTCCACTTAACCAAGCATGGTATATTTCTCCAGGAAATGGTCCCTTCTGACAACATGACAAAAGCAGGTGAGATGAAGTCTGGCCATTCTCACTTCCAAGGAGCATTCTGGCTGCACTTCTTTCAGGACAGATCTGTTAGTCCTTTCAGCAGACCATGACACTTTTAATATTCTTCACCAACACCACAAATCAAAACCATTGATTCTTCTTTGATCTTCCTTATTCATTGCCCAGCTCTCACACTCATATGAGGCGATTGAAAATGCCATGGCTTGGGTTAGGTGCACTTTAGTCTTCAAGGAGATATCTTTGCTCTTCAGCACTTTAAAGAGGTATTTTGGAGCAGATTTACCCAATGCAGTACACTGTCTGATGTTTTGACCGATGCTTCCATTGGTGTTGATTGTAGAACCAAGTAATATGAAGTATTTGACAACTTCAATCTTTTCTCTATTTATTGTGATGCTGCTTATTGGTCTAGTTGTGAGGATTTCTTTCTTTCTTTTTTTTTTTTTAATATTGAGGTGTAATCCATATTGCAGATTGTAGTCTTCAATCTTCATCAGTAAGTGCTTCATGTCCTCACTTTCAGCAAGAAAAGTTGTATCATCTGTGTATTGCAAGTTGTTAAATGAGTCTTCCTCCAATCCTGATGCCACACTCTTTTTCATATAGTCCAGCTTTTTGGATTATTTGCTCAGCATTCAGATTGAATAAGTAAAGTGACATTAGATAAGTTAAAGGTCTTGAGATGAGGAGATCATCTCAATTTTCTGGGTAGGCCCTAAATTTAATGGCAATTGTCCATATAAGAGACACACAGAGGAGACACATACAAAGGAGAGCCATACAGACACAAGAGGAAGAGCCAAAGTGAAGATAGCAACACAGATTGGAATAACACAGCCACAAGCCAAGGAAGCCAAAGAATGCTGAAAGCTACCAGAAGCTGGAAGAGATAAGGAGGGATTCTCCCATGGAGTGTCCAGGGGAAGTGTGGACCTGCTAAGACCTTGATTTCAGACTACTGGCCTTGAGAACTGTGAGAGAATAAATACTTATTGTTTTAAGTTTGTGGTGATTTTTTTTTTTTTTTAATGAAAGCTTAATGAAACTAATATACATATTAAGTATAATACCTTGCCCATTCCAGTTCCTGTTCTAGTTGCCATTGACCCAACCTTATCTGGGTCAGAGTAGTGCTTCAGTGGCTGATTTTTCAGAAGTAGATCACCAGGACATTCTTTTGAGGCTCCTCTGTGTTGACTTTAACTTCAAGGTTTTGGTTAGTAACTTAGTGCGTGAATTGTTAGGAGCACCCGGGAATTCCACCTTGTCCATGTTGTTGTAAGGTGCTGTTGAGTCAGTTCTGACTCATAGTGACCATATGTACAACAGAAGGAAGCAATGTCTAGTCGTGTGCCATCGTCACAGTCATTGCCATGCTTGAGCCCATCATCACAGCCACTGTGTCAATCCATCTTGTTGAGGTTCTTCCCCTTTTCCTCTGACCCTCTACTTTATCAAGAATGACACAATTCTCCACAGATTAGTCCTTTTGACAACATGACTAAAGTTCTAAGGAGTGTTTCAGCTGTAACTCCTCTAAGACCAATTTATGGTTCTTCTGGGAGACATTCAATATTCTTTGCCAATACCACAATTCAAATGCATCTGTTCTGGGGTCTTCCTTATTAATTGCTCAGCTCTCACCTACATAAGAGGCTACTGAAAATACCCTGGCTTGGGTCAGGCACACTTTAGTCTTCAAAGTGACATCTTTGCTCTTTTACACTTTAAGGAGGTCTTTTGCAGAAGATTCGCCCAATGCAATACGTCGTTTGATTTCTTTACTGCTGTTTCCATGGTTGCTGATTGTTTATTGGTCAGGTTGTGAGTCCTTTTGTTTTCTTTATTGTGGAGGTGTAATGCATATTAAAGGCTGCAGTCTTTGATCTTCATGAGTACATGCTTCAAGTCTTCATTTGTTGCATCATCTGCATATCATGGATTGTTAATGAGTCTTCCTCCAATTCTGATGCCATATTCTTCTTCATATAGTCCAGCTTCTTGGATTACAGATTGTATAAGAATGGTGAAAGAGAAAACCCTGACACATACTTTCCTGATTTTAAACCATGCAGTATGTCCTTATTCTGTTAGAAAGATTGCCTCCTCTTCCATGAATAGGTTCATCATGAGCAAAATTAAGTGTTCTGGAATTCCCATTCTTTTCAATGTTATCCCTAATTTGTTATTTACCACTTTGTCAGATGCCTTTCCATATTCTATACAGGTAAATATCATTCTGGTATTCTTTGCTTTCAGTCAAGATCTATCTGATGCCAGCAATGATATCCTTCTTTCCATGTCGTCTTTGGAATCTGGCCTGAATTTTTTTCCCTGTCAATATTCCGTTGCAACAAGTTTTTGAATTATCTTCAGCAAAATTTAAGTTGCGTGTGATAATAATGATATTGTTCGATAATTACCACAGTCGGTTGGATCACCTTTCTTTGGAATGGGCATAAATATGGATCTCTTCCAGTCAGTTGGTCAAGTAGCTGTCTTCCAATTTTCTTGGCATGAATGGGTTATTGCCTGCAGCACTGAATCCATTTGTTGAAGCATCTCAATAAATATTTTGTCAATTCCTGGGACCTTGTTCCTTGCCAATTCTTTCATTGCAGCTTGGACTTCTTCCTTCTATACCATAGATTCTTGATCAGATGCTATCTCCTGAAATGTTGGCTATTGACATTTTTTGGTGTTGTTGTTACAGTGACTCTGTATATCTTCTTTTGATGCTTCCTGCATTGTTCAATATTTTGTCCATATAATTCTTGAATATTGCAATTTGAGGCTTGAATATTTTCTTCAGTTCATTCAGATTGAGAAATGGTGTGCTCTTCCCATTTGATTTTCTTTGC
>NW_006921944.1:52014-52474 GCF_000298275.1 Orycteropus afer afer | reverse complement strand
GGGAAGATTAAGAATAATAATAAAAAGGACAAAGGTATTAATAATATTAGTTGGTTTGAAATGGACAAATTCAAGCAAACTAATCACTGGGAAAAAGAAAGGGAAAAAGAAAAAAAAATAAAAACAAAGAAAAAAATAAAAATAAAAATAAACAATTGGTTGAAGACTGCGTAGGGCACCCAGGCTCCGTCTGAGCACACAGACTGTGATGAGTTCTTGTGGGCCCAGAAAGTAGGTGGCAGTGGAGATGGCCACATCTCTGTTCACCAAGCGGGTGTAGGGTGTAGTAACAAGAAGAATGTCATACCTTTTCAGTCTTGCAGGCCCCGAGTGTCCTTGGAGTTGCCGGAAAGCAGAACGTTATCTTAAGCCCCAGAAATCTGCGAAAGCACTGTCTCTTTAAATATCCAAAATAGTCAAGCCGCTTTTTAATCTTTCAAAATGGCGGTGTCCTCCGGAC
>NW_006921944.1:40109-51650 GCF_000298275.1 Orycteropus afer afer | reverse complement strand
ACTTCTGTATCCTTCCCTTCAAGGCTCAGGGGTCCAAGATTATCTTCTGTGTCTGTGTCAATTGGTTTCCCTTTTCTTTGTTGAAGAGGGTCTGTGCAGTACTTCTGCCTAGTCCACCATCTTGCGGGAACCTCCTACTTTGTCTTCTTGTGTTGCCTTTTGAATTCTGTTCAGCTCTTTAACTTAATTATTTCTTCCATTCAGTTTAGATACTTACTATAAGTTCAAGAGCAAGTTTTAGAGTCTTTTCTTAATTTTGGGCTTTTCTTCCTTTCCCGTCTTTTTAATGACCTTTTGCTTTCTTCATGTATGATGTCCTTGATATCATATCACAACTCATCTTATCTTTGGTCATTGGTTATTTGTATTCAGTGTGTCAAATCTATTCTTCACGTGGTCTCTACATTCAGGTGGGATATACCCAAGGTTATATTTTGTTTCTAGTGAATTTGTTTTGATTTTCTTCATATTCAACTTAAACTTGCATATGAACAATTGATGGTCTGTTCCACAGTCAGTCCCTGGCCTTATTCTGACTGATGATACTAAGCTTCTCCATTGTCTCTTTCCATAGATGTAGTCCACTTCATTCCTGCATATTCCATCTGGTGAGGTCCAAGTATATTGTAACTGTTTATGTTGTTGAAAAAAGGTATTTGCAAGGAATAAGTTGTTGGTCTTATAAATTCTATCATGCAATCTTTGGCATCATTTTTGACACCGAACCCATATTTTGTAACTACCAATGCTTCTTTGTTTCCAACTTTTGCATTCCAATCAATTGTCAATACATCTTGATTGCAAGTTTGGTGAAATTACAGACTATGGAAGTTGGTAAAATCTTCAGTTTCTTCATCTTTAGCTTTAGTGGTTGGTGTGTAAATTTGAATAACAGTAATATTAACTGGTCTTCCTTGTAGGCATATGGATATTTTCCTATCAATGACAGCATTGTACTTCACGATAGATCTCAAAATGTTCTTTTTGATAATGAATGTGACACTATTCTTCTTCAATTTGTCATTCCTGGTGTAGTGGACCATCCAATTATCTGATTCAAAATGGCCAATACTAGTCCATTTAAGCTCAATAATGCCTAAGATATTGATCATTATGTGTTCCATTTCACTTTTGACAACTTCCAATTTTCCTAGATTCATACTTGTTTGGTCAGTAATTGCAGCCCCCCCTAATGGCTCCCAGACTTCATCTTGTTTAGCCAAGCCTGTAAGAACTACAAACCATTTCTCCTATCTTCCTTTGTCACGTATTCCCCTGCTGCCTCCTGTCATGTATTAATCACCTTTCCTGTAATGCATTAACCAATCAGTAGAATAGTTTTAAGCTATAAAATTTGCCAGTGGTAGTGTCTTACTGGAGCATACATAGGTGGTGGTCATCGGGCACTGCCCAGGGCCCCCTCCTGATCAGGTTCCAGAACTACCACGTATGAAGCCAGTCACGTAGCCCTACATTCCCAGTCACGTATCCCCCACCCCCAATTCCTCAAACTCAGGTATAAGTATCCTCGTTGGGTGGGAGGAGGTTAGCAGTCATCTTGGATCCATTCTGGCCTGCTGCTGCTGGATGCTGAATTGCTAGCAATTTTTGTAAGTCTTCTTTCTTTGTCTTTATAATCCTCTCTCCCTATCCTTCTGTTTCTCTCTTCTGTATAAACATTCATATCTCTAACTACGCCTTCTGGGAAGTTTTTCAGATTTTTGCTACATACTCAGGAAGAAGTTTCAATCTCCTTGGAAAATTCCTGTAATAATACTTCATACATCCCATGTTCTAATTATTAAGGGACATTTGCAGCTTTTTTTTTTTTTTTTTCTTTTCTTTCTCATTTTGAGTTGTGCACACTGGCAAATGAAGGTCCTGAAAGCTTTACTCCATCTATATCACTAAGATCTACTTAACTTTGAGGAGGCAGCTCTTCCTCAGTTGTATTTTGAGTGCTGTCTAACCTGTGGGGCTTATCTTCTGACACTAAATCAGATATTGTTTTCCTCCTATTTACAAGGTTTTTAGTGGCCAATTTTTCCAGAAATAAACCTGGCCAAGTCCTTACTCCTAGTCTTAGTCTGCAAACTCTGCTGCAACTTGTCCACCATCAGTGACCCTGCTTGTATTTGAAGTATTGGTGACATAGCTTCCAGCATCACAGCAACACACAAGCTACCACAGTATGACAACTTTCAGACAAGTGGTGGATCTTTTCCATTGTAGGTGCTTAATATATATTCTATATAATGAAAACTATCTTGTTTCCTTATAAAAATATGATTATGGCTCCTTACAAGACAAATGCATATTCTTGTACTTCTGTGTGCATTGTCTTAATACCAGAATACATCATTAATCTGCTAAGCATATTAGCAAATGTTAGCAAATATTCCAAAACAAAAAAAACAAACTCACTGCCGTTGAGTCATTCACAACTCATAGCAACCCCTCCTTGGGTTTCTGAAGTTGTATCTCTACAAAAGTAGATTGCCCAATCTTCTTTCTGAGGAGTGGCTGGTGGGTTTGCAGTCACATTAGTAGTCACATTAGCACATAGAATACTACCTGTAGGAGCAACCATACAAAATAATTATCAGATATCTATATCTAAAACTCACTGCTATTGAGTCAGATTCAACAAATAGCGACCCCTCTTTGGGTTTCTGAGTCAGTATCTCTACTGAAGTAGATTGCCTAATCTTCCTTCTGAGGAGTGGCTGGTGGGCTTGAACTGCCAGCCTTCTGATTAACAGTCAAATGCCTTAGGCACTACACTACCAGAGCTCTTAGATATCTGTATACTAGATGTAAATTAATTCATGTATAATCTTATTAATTTATTTAAATGAACTTTGTATAGATGTGCTTTATTGAAATCCTGCTCTACAAAACTTAGCTATAAACTGTGATGCTATAATTTAAAAGCTTTTGTGGTTTATGTAGCTTGTAGCAACATCGGCTTTAATCTCTAGATGGCACTATGTTATAAGGAATCAACATAAGACTGATAAACTACATTTTTTCATATAACTGTTTCTGGAAATGAAAATTTTCTTGCTAAAATCTCCTAAGAAATTATATACAGTACTATGAAAAGTTTCATTTTACTAAATGTGGATGAGCTTCTGATTTACATATTATTGTGACATAAAGAAAGATAATAGAATTTGAGCCTCTAAACTGTGCTAACTAATGGTAAAGAATATCAGAAAAGTTTATTTCATTTACATTTGAATTACTGTCTGTATATTTTTTAGAAAAATGTATAAAAAACAAATGATATAGTTCTAGGTTGTCATATGAGAATGTCTATAATACCTGGAAATTTATCTTTAGTAGTTATAGGTGAAGACTAAGAATTTCACTTTAGGTTAAAATATAAACAAGATCATTTATTTTCTCTTTACCTTCACTATTGAAATTCTACCTCCACTAACAGGAGAGATGAGACAAACCTATTTGTGTCATCTTTTCTTTAATCCTTATTTTTATTGACCTTTATTTTTAAGAATATATATATACATATACATAAATATATATATACATATACATAAATTGACTGGAGATTCAAGGCAAATATATATATATATATATATATATATATATATATATATATATATATATGTATATATATATATATATATATATATATATATATATATATATATATTTGCCTTGAATCTCCAGTCAATTTTAGGGATTATTAAAATACATTTATATTCCTGAAGACTTAAATATTTTTTCTCCATTTGCATATGCAGTAAACCCAATTACCCAATCAATAATCTATCATCATCTTCTCAACTTTCATAGCATTTTATATGCTCTTAAGAGGCTTTTACCACTTATTGTTTTGTATTTTAATTATTTATGTTCAGATCTTAACTTCTCTACAAAATTATAATCTCTTTAGGGGAAGGCATCCTGACTCACTTACCTTTATGCACATTGTAGGTGTTTGTTTTTGTTGTTGTTATGTGCCCTCGAGTTGGACCCAACTCATAGTGACCCCTTCTTGGATTTCCAAGGCAGTATCACTACAGATTGCCCAACCTTCCTTCTGAGGAGAGGCTGGTGGATTTGAACTGCCAGCCTTCTGATAAGCAGTCAAGTGCCTTAGGCACTATGCTTCCACAGGCCACTCTGACAAGAATATACCACAAATGGGATGGCCTCAACAAACAGGCATTTATTCTGACAATTTGGAGGCTTTAAGTCTGAGTTCAGAGTGCCAGGCTCTAGGGGCTGTGTGAAAGCCCCTTGACCTTGGACTTCAGCTCTGCCTCTTGCTCCAGGCCCACTGAAGCTAGAGACTTTTCTTCACTCAGGCAGCTCCTGGCTGCTGAGGCTAACAAGCCCAAGGTTGACAAATAAAATGGCACAGTCTTGATGTTACCAAACCACATGGCAGGCCATTAATTCAAGTCCATTATAAGTCCCAAGGTCAGCAGCATGGCAAGCTGCTAAACAGTGACATGGCTACATGCAGGGTCCAAGTGTGCCATAAGCTCCATTCCCAAATCTGCTTCTTACATATGGGAAGTGGACCACATACCCAAAGCAGCTATTCAGCTGCTTGTGGTGGATCCCACCATGAAGCTGATTGCCAGTCTCATCATGGGGAATAACTACCACCAGCTCCCCAGCCACTCACCCAGGCCCAGCCAATGTGACACACAAACATAACCACCACAATTCCATCCCTTCTCAACTTGGCATCTATGCAGATCTTCGTTGGGTTGAATCTGTACAAATCTCTCTCACGGGTTGGCTCCAGTCCCCTAGTTCCTCTAAGTGACGTCCTCCAGAATGAACCTCACCTGGCGGCTTCATTCCTCTCCCTCATGGGTATGACAGTCCCACCCCCTCACTCTTAGACGGAGGCTATGGCTCCATCCCACTGGCTTACATGAACGAGTAGCCCCACACTCCAGAACCAAGATAGTGAAGGCCTGGCTCTCTGAAACCTAGGGGGCTGTGGTGGTTCTACCCTGAAAGACCATGGTCCTACCCTTTCAGGCTGAGACAGCTCTGCTTCAGTTTCCTTGGTCTCTCTGTTTCTGCTGATTAATGCCCGAGGGCAACTCACTCCGCAGGAAATCTTCCTGCCCCAAAGCACTCAGCTTTCTTTCTCCATGGGCTGGCCAACCTGCTACTCCATTTTATACCAATCTTCACCAGTTAATGCCTCAAGGCAACCCACTCCACCTGGAAGCCACCTACCAAAATGCATCAAGCTTTCTCCCCCTTGGGCTGGTAAGGCTGTCACTGTCTCATGCTGGTTCTCTCGGCTCTGCTCCTGCCATCTCATGCAGATCCCTTGCTCTGTTCCTGCTGTCTGTCATGCCATATATCGGGGTCTCTCTGTCAAGGTCTGAGGTCAAGGACACACTCCACTCCTGTTTCCACATTTTAGGTATCTGTCAGGGCAGCACCTCACTCTCTGGGTACCAAATTCTGTTCTGGTTACCTAGTGCCGTTCTGACAAGAATATACCACAAATGGGATGGCCTTAACAAACAGGAATTTATTCTGACAATTTGGAGGCTTTAAGTCCAAGTTCAGAGTGCCAGGCTCTAGGGGCTGTGTGAAAGCCCCTCGACCTTGGGCTTCAGCTTTGCCTCTTGCTCCTGGAAGCTAGAGGTATCTCTTCACTCAGAAAGCTACTGGCTGCTGAGGCTAACAAGCCCAAGGTCTACAAGTAAAATGGCACAGTCCTGATGTTACCAAACCACACGGCAAGTCATTAATGCAAGTCCATTGTAAGTCCCAAGATTGGCAGAGCATGGCAGGCTGCTGAACGACAACAGGGCTACATGCAGGGTCCAAGTGTGCCATAAGTTAGATGCCATTCCCAAAGCTGCTGCTTATATATGGGAAGCGGACCACATACCCAAAGCAGCTTCTTAGCTGCTTGTGGTAGATCCCACCATGGAGCTGATTGCTAGTCTCATCATGGGGAATAACTACCACTAGCTGCCCAGCCACTCAACCAGGCCCAGCTAAGTTGACACACAAACATAACCACCAAAGTGTCTTTGATCTAAAGTGTAAGATGAAGTTACCAAGTGAAAAAAGATATACTATTCCTGGTCAGATCTTAACTACTTAATTAGTTGTTAAGTAAAATCTGGGGACATAGGAACCAACTTTTAAATTATTCTATTTCCCACAAACAAATGGAAAACCAGTCTCTATGATAACCCCTCTCACTCTCAACCCTTTCATTTACTACTTTTCTTTAGATCAATTCTTTAATCTTCAGAGAAATACCATACTTTTGTGTTCATAAAGCATACTGCCCTTCCCATACTGTAGCACACACATTGGGCTTTCATTGCTTATTTATTTGCCTATATCTTTTGTTGTTGTTGCTAGCTGCCATCCAGTCAGCCCAAGTCATGGTGACCCAATATACAATGGGCAAAAATGCTGCTTGATCCTGCACTATGCCCATAATTAGTTGGGGATGTGACTGTTGTGACTTGTGGGGTTTTCACTGGCTGATTTTGTAGAACTATATTGCTAGGCCATTATTCCTACTCCTTCTTAGTCTGGAACTCAGCTGAAACTTGTTCAGCATCATAGCAACACACAAGCCTCCACTAACAGACAGGTGATGGTTGCACCTGGGGCACACTGTCTGGGAATCAAACCTAGGTCTCTTGTATGGGATGCAGAATTCTGCCACTGAACCACCATCCCCTCTATCTTTTAGCAGTCTTTCAACTTCAAGAAAATAGGAACCAGGTATATCTTATTTTGTTGTATATACTGAGCACTTAGCACAAAGTTGGCTGCATTGTAAACTAGCTACACAGTAAACCAAAGTGAGTAAAAATTGAATGAATGATTTAAGGATGAAAAAGAAATTTACATCATTTACTGTACAAATATGTTAGGACACTTAGTGTGAGCCAATTCTAACTCATAACGACCCTATAGGATAGGGTGGAACTGCCCCATAAGGTTTCCTAGGCTTTCATATTTATGGGCACAGGCTGCCAGGTCTTTTCTCCCATAGAACAGCTGGTGGATTCAAACTGCTGACTTTTTGGTTAGCAGCCAAGTGCTTAACCATTGCGCCACCAAGGCTTGTTAGCACTGTGTTAGGCATAAGCAGTACAGCAGTGAACAGAACAGACAAATCCCCATGCTTTCATGGAGCTTACATTTTAGTGAGATGAATGAGTGAAAGTCAAAAAATGAATGTATATATAAATAAATGATGTGAAAGTTGAAAAATATGTAACAAATACCTGAATATATTAATAAACACATAACAATATAATATATAAAAATAAAGCAGGTAAATGTAATAAAGAGTAGTTCAGGCAATTCCTGGAAAACCTTTCTGAGGACATTTAATCACCATTAGCTCTGAATGAAGAGGTGCAGGTATCTGTGTTTATTTGTAGAACATTCCATTTAGAGGACAGTTAATGCAAAGGCAGAAACTTGCTTGGTGTGTCCAGAAACAAAAAGAGACTGGAGTGAATGACACAAAGGAGTATTGGCCAAGATGTGGTAGGAGAGAAAACTTGGTGTAATAATAAAGGACCTTATAAAACCCAGCAAGGACTTTTGATTTCATTCTGAGATGGGAAGTTCTTGGACTAGGTTGGTAGTGGTGGTAATAGTGTATATGTATATACATATACACATAAACACATGTGGGGTGTGAAGGAAAGGAAGATATTAACAGTGACTCTAGGATTTTTGGTTAGAGCAACTGGAAAAATAGAGCTGTCATTTTTCTGAGCTAGATAATCAATGGAAGCTAAAAGGCCGGTATAGGGGACAAAGAAGCTTTTCGACTTTAACTGGGAAGTATATCACTATGTATATATGCTAATGGATATGGTTCATTAGAGTGGAAAGATTTGTAGATACAGAAGAGATATGTTGGCAAAAGGGGTTGTGATCTTACTGGTTGTTCTTAGATAGTTTACCCCATATACAAAAAGGGTATGTGAAGGTATAAAAGCACAGATGCAGAAAGGCTGGTGGAATTGAAGCTGGGAGCATGTCAATGCTCTCTTTGGACTGCATCTATTTTTTTTCTTGAAATAAGAAGCAAAGCCATAAGCTGAGGTGTTGGAGGAGAAAGGAAAAGTTGTGGATAATAGGTTATTATTATGAGATGAATAATGTCTAATATATGACACTGTTTCAAATGGCTAAAAAGAATCAGAAATAGTACAGTCATCATTTAGCTCTACGTTCTCAAATTAACAAAATCTGATGGAATAACTAATAGTTTACCAAGTAAGTTATTTGATATTTCGTTTCAATTGAAATAGTATGATTTTGAATGTAATATTAGATATTGGATGAATTGTCAAAAATCTACTAATATGTGGAACAGCAGTTAATGTGGTAAATTGTAGTTGGCTCTGACTTTTTATTCTCCTTGAGCGTCTTGGTTCTCTTGTGCTGCTCTAAAAGACATACCACAAATGGGTGGCTTTAACAAACAGGAGTTTATTCTCTCACAGTTTAGGAGGCTAGAAATTCAAGTTCAAAGTACCTTCTCTAGAGGATAGGTGAAGGCCCCTTGACCTTGGACTTCAGCTCTGACTCTTCTTGCTCCCGGCACACTAAAGCTGGAGGCTTCTCTTAACTCAGACAGCTGCTGGCTGCTGAGGCTGACAAACACAAAGCCAACAAGTACAATGGCAAAATCCAAAGATTATAAAACAACACTAGTTCAAGTCCAGAAACAGTCACAAGATCATCAGGGCCAGCCTGGCAAACTGCTGTATGAAGAAGGCTCAGCTACGTGAAGGCTCAAGCGTGCCAAAAAGCTTGAGACCTTTCTCAACACTTCTCCTTAAGTACTGGAAGCAGACCACTTCCCTAAATCAGCTGCTCAGCTGCCCCAGTAGATTCCAACATGGAATTGATTACCAGTCTCATCATAGGGAATAATAACATCCAGCTGCCCAGCCACTCAAAACCAGGCCCAGCCAAATTGACACACAACTGAACTACCACACTAGGCTATGTTTAGTGAGTTGCCTTCATTTACTCAACCATAAAAGTGGTAATTATACATGTTCTGACAAGTTCCCTTAATTTCTTCTGTGAGGAACAAATTAAGTAATGTAAGTAAAATTATTTTGTAAGCATGAAAATGACATCAATATAAGATTTTATTATTTTACTGGCATTAATTCCAAGAAGATATTTTATGGGTCCAAATATATACCCACTTCTCACTTATTGATCAGGGTAGTTTCCAAAAACCAGCTTGTTATGTGAAAATTAACATTATGTGAAAATCGAGGAAGACCCCATCAGATCACAAAATATAGGATGATTACATTATTACATAACTGCCAAACTGAGAGTCATGGTCCAGCCAAATTGACATACAACCATTACTCTTGCCTCACACTACATTTGGTACTGCCAGATATATGATATTAATGCACAAAATAGTAGATTTTTACTATTTTCATAAATGTGAAAACCATATAATGAGATAGTCAGTAAGAGAAGGTGGTTTACTGTATTAAAAGCAAAATTTCAAGTCTAAATTGATATGGAGAGAATAAAAGTTGGCTTAAGTATGTCACTCAACTCTTTAAGAAAGATATCTTACAGATTTTAAGATTTAAATAATTTTACTCTAAAAATATCTCATGTTTTACCTTAGCATGACACTGTCCCCATCTGTATTATGCTGTGTTTGCCTTAGATTGCTTTCCTAGTTATTTATTGCTGGAGATGGAGAATTAAGCAAATTTTCTATGACGTTCCTTTTTGTCCCATTTTGCATAGTCTTGAGTCCTACTAATATTGCCTATGATAATGTTAAGTGTCCTAGCCCTTGATACTAAGTTGAAATGAGCTGGTTTCCATATGCATAGATAAATAGTATGATTAATAATCCATTAATCTCAGATATAGCCATCTAGTTAAGAATCTCCTTTGAACATCATATAGAGTAATATCTTGATCCCTAAGGAATTTGAAAAAAGGAATTGCTTTCTTTACAAATTAATAACTCTATGTAGTCAAAATAATGCAATAGATACAGGGGTGCTTAGAATGTAATTGCACAGGAGGATTTATATCAGCAGTAAAGAAAAGTGAGCAGAATGCATTTAAAGTCTATGGAACTCATTCTCTAGTTGTGTCATATATTTTGTTTTTGTACCAGTGTTTTTAAGCAAGTGACCAATCAATGAATCAAAAAATACTTAGTGTTTTTGAGGTATTGCAGGCAGCTACAGAGAGACATAAAACTATCAGCCTGGTGGCCCAAGCGTGAGTGGATTCTGGAATCAAAAATACTGGGAATTGAAACCTGGTTCTTAGTAACTATGTTATTCTGTGAGAATTAGTTTATTTCTGAGTCACATTAAAAATAATTAAAAAAAATGGATCACCACTTATGAGTCAAGCATTTGTGTCAAAGCTTTACATGAATTATTTCATTTTTATAACATGTTTATGAGACATATTAATGTTGCTGAGGGAAATAGATTTAGAGGGGGTAAAGATCTTGATTAAGATCACACATCAAATGAGTGAGAGATAAGACTCTACCAGTTGACACAGATCCCAGAGCCCATATTGATTTTTTTTCCATAATTGATATTTTAATGGTTGTTATAAGGGTATGCACAGAGACATTATGAACAATTTGTACACAATTCTTAATGTATGTACCAAAAATCTAAAAAAAAAACCCACGTAGTTATAATTCATTTGTAAATTCCAGTGACTTCCCAGCTTTTAATTTGGAGGCAAATTTTTCTTAAGATGATATCAAGTACCAGTATCTTTAATGGTTGATAAGCTATTACATCACAAATCCCACTAATTCACAATTTAATATCACACACAAAAAACTCACTGCTATTGAGTTGATTCTACTCAGTTATTCTATAGGATGGAATAGAATTGTCCCATATGGTTTCTAAGGGTGTAAATCTTTAAGGAAGCAGACTGCCTCATCTTTCTCCAGAGGAGCACCTGAAGTGTTTGAACCACTGACCTTTTGATTAACAGACAAATGCTTTAACCACCATACCTCCAGAGTTCCCTATCACTTACACTACATACTCAAATTTCAAATTTTCATAGCACATAAAGTTAATAGGAAAACTGGACTACCAAAATCATATTGTTATTAGAATGTACACAATTCTGACAGAGGCATGATGAAGAAGTGATTTTCTCTAAGAAACAATTTTACTAAAAAAGAACATGGAAATAGAAGTAATTTAAAATGGTCAAAACATATAAATATATGACTGGGACTCCAAATTGCTATTAAGTATGCTTTGTATTATGGGATATAAAAATTGCCCCACCCAATGAGATAGTATATATAAAACCCCAAAACAGAAAAATTTCCAACCAAGAATTATATAAAACTCACAGCCATCCTGAGCTGTGGACTTTTTTCAGTCCGGAGGATGCTGCCATTTTGTAGGTTTAGAAAGCGGCTTGGCTATTTTGGATATTTAAAGAGACAGTGCTCTCGCAGATTCCTGTGGTGGTAGGACTTAAGAATTA
>NW_006921944.1:9759-10275 GCF_000298275.1 Orycteropus afer afer | reverse complement strand
GAAAGAGGGGGAGGCCTTCAATGAGATGGATTGACATGGTGCCTGCAATGATGGACTGAAGTATAGCAGGGATTGTGGGGCTGGCACAGGATCGGGCAGTGTTTCGTTCTGCTGTGCATGTGGTCGCTAGAGTTGGAAATGACTCGACGGCACTTAACAACAACTACAACATTCTAAGGACTCCCTTTAGCATCTCTTATAACGTTGGTCTGGTTTTAACAAATTTCCTTAGTTTCTGCTTATCTGGAAATCTCCTAATTTCACCATCATATTTTAGGGACATTTTGCCAGATGTATAATTCTTGGTTGAAAATTTTCTCTTTCAGGGTTTTATATATACCATCCCATTGCTTTCTCGCTTGCATGGTTTCTGCTGAGATATCAGAGCTTATTCTTACTGGTTGTCCTTTGTAGGCAACTTTTTGTCTTTCCAATGCTGCTTTCGGGATTTTGTCTTTGTCTTTGGTTTTGATGAGTTTGATGATGATGTGTCTTGGTGATTTTCTTTTGGGGTCT
>NW_006921944.1:0-7946 GCF_000298275.1 Orycteropus afer afer | reverse complement strand
CCAGGATTACCTTCTGTGTCTGTGTTAATTGGTTTCCCTTTTCTTTGTTGAAGAGGGTCTGTGCAGTCTTTCTGCCTAGTCCACCATCTTGCCAGTCACCTGATCCAGCATTATTTCTATCATGAAGGCCATATTTTCCAATTACCACTGATTTGTGGAATCTGCAAAACACCAGATTATGTGGATGAACTTGGAGGACATTATGCTGAGTGAATTAAGCCAATCACAGAAGGACAAATATTGTATTAGTTTGTTATTGTGAAAAGTCAAAGAAAGGTTTATATATGGAAGGAAACTTTCTTTGTTAGTTACCAGGGATAGAAGGGGAGAGGAGGAAACACTCTAGATAGGTAGAGACAAGTATTGATTTGGGTGAAGGGAAGGACAGTGCACCAAATGTGAGTAATTAACACAGTGACACTGAGGAAGAGGAAGACACAGAGAGTTATATGGGAGAAACAGACAACAAAGATGAATCATTTTGCTCATACAGTACTGCTTTGTCAGTGACGACAAACATTGATCTACGGGGTGGATAGATGGGTGGACAGGCTGAGAAATCAGGTATGTCTAGACAAGGTGGAGTGTGCCTATGACCATGTATAGGTTTGCCAGATTATGTTTGTACAAGTGTATTTGTATATTCTGTAAGTATGTCCCTGTATATAGTAGATCTTATATGGGACCAGGTTGTGTTGACTTTTTGGCCATATCCAGGTACCTGGAGGGAGTGAATGGTTGGACCTGTGGGCTTGGGACCATGGTCACAGGGAACATCAACTGGTATAATATACTACACAAATACATTGTTCCACATCCTACTTTGGTGAGTAGCAACTGCAATCTTAAAAGCTCACAAGCAGCCATCTCGATGCAACTATGGGTCTCTTCTCTTCCAAAGCAAAGAAGAATGAAGAAAACCAAAGACATATGGAAACAATTATTTCAAGGGACTGGTACACCATGTGATCCTCAGCCTATTTGACCATGAGACCAGAAGAACTAGATGATGCCTGGCTACCACCATCAACAACTTAGAAGGGGATCTGTGTAGGAGATCCTGGATAGAGTGGGAGAACAATGTGGAACAGCACTTAAAATTACAAAATAAAACAAACCATGACCAGGCTTGCTGATCTGAGACTATGACCCCTACCTGCCCTTCACATCTGGAATTGAGCTCATTCTTGTGGCTTCCAGCCAAATGAAAGACCAGCATATGGGTTAATATTTACATCAGTAAGATATACTCCTTGGACAGATCAAACATGAGGGAATAGAAGGGCAGTGTATGCACAGGGAGACCGTTCATGGGGCAGGCATGCATGGGAGGGAAGAACACAGGAAGTAGGTAACCACGGGGAGTAAATGGGAAGAGAACTGTTATATTGTGGGAAATTGCAGTCATGTCATGAGATGGAATGTATATGAACTGCTGTATAGAAAATGAAATTGCTCTGTAAACTTTCACCCAAATCACAATAAAAGTGTTTTTTTTTAAAAAAAGATCCTGTCTTGCCACTATCTTTGAGTAGTAGATCTTTTGGCCTAGCTCACTTTAGGCAGAAGGTAACTGAAGCTAGAGAAGCCCATTTCCTTACTCAAAGTCAGAGCAAACAGGAGGCAAAGTAAGACCTCGAGTGAGATTCTTTTTTCATTGCATTTTCCATGCTTCTCAGAAGGGCCTAACAGCTTTCACTTTGATTTCTAAACTTACCTCTTCACCCTTATTCTCTTTACACCTCCTCATGAATCATCTATTCTAGACAGTCCTATTTCCTAACTGTCCTGTGAATGTGTCTGCCTCCCCTTATTGCACCTCGTTGATGCCTTGTCTTTTCTTTTGTGCCTTGTAATTGTACTGTTCATGCTTCCTAGTCACTCTAACTCATACAGATTCATCCTCTCTGAACTCTATTGCCATACACTGTTTGCATTGCTTATTAAAACAAAGTTTATAAACCACCTTATTTGATTGTAAATGTTTCGTTGGTGATTGTCCTATCTTTTCAAGAGGATTATACATTCCCAGATAATACTTATGTTTTATCTTTCATTTGTAGCCAGCTCAGTGCCTTGTGTAGCATAAATATAATATTTAATCAGAAATAATATTTAGTGTCTGTGTTCTTATGCTTTGTTTAAATTTTAAGTCAACTATCACTTATTGAGGGTCTATTAGGTGTCAGACAGGAAATATGTGTTTTAGGCAAAATCTTCATCTCCAAAAGGAGCTCACACTCTAATGGGGAATTTAGGCCAGTGAATTGCTCTGCAGTAATATGGTAAATAAGTGCAATGATTAACCAAAAGTTTGGTGGTTCAAAACCCAGCCAATGGTTCCATTGGAGAAAGATCTGGCAGCCTTCTCTGGTAAAGATTACAGCCTAGAAAGTCCTATGAGGCAGTTCTACTTTGTTACTTTGGGTAACTGTGAGTTGAAAATAGGCTTAATGATACCTAACATCAACATGATAAATACATTGGACAGAGAGTTTTGGGGTTGTGTGTCTCATTGCAATCCAATGTTTAGAGTAGGCGGGTCTTTTGGTTTGTCTTGGTTTTAGCATAGTTTTTCTCTACAAAAGACTATTGGTTCATACAGGGATGTTATCCATGATACATATACTTTCATGCTCTAGCCAACTGAACACACTCAGATAACTAAAAATTTGCAGCAAACTCACATTTTAAGAGACTTTGCTGTAGCATGGATTTAATTATTCTGAATAAATAAGCTATCCGGTTAGATGCCCTATTGTATTTTCATTTCAAAAGTGCTCTGATCCAGAGCCAGTTAATTAAAAATCTATTTTCAACCTGATCTTTTTTCATTTCAAACAAATATGCCTTTACCTCATTGTGAATAATTTAAATTTTTGAATATTGGCCTTTCAGAAATATGTCGTGACTTAATTATAATAAATTCCACTGCTTTGACGATACCAATGAAAACAAATCTTTTTCCATATAATACTTTCTAAAAAGGCAGAAAGAGAAAACTGAATAGTTCAGTTGACAAATGCAGTCAGTTTGTACTAGGGTACTTTAGTACATCATTCAGTCTCACTGAAATGTAAAGGAGCTTTGTTAGGATTTAAAATTGAGAACTTGGATTCCTACCCAGTTGCAGTAACACAGTGTAGCATTGTTAGTTCTGATTCAAGTGCAACTGATCAAAAGGTTATTGAATATTCCTTGTCTTTCTGCCAACTCTGAATGTCTTCTCTCTGACTGGAATATTTGGATCATTTTGTTCACTAATGCTTATCTTACATTCCATTCACTATCATTATCTACCTTTCTCAATAATTAGCTAATTACATTCCAAGATAATTAGTTTAATGAAAGTGTGAAAAATATGCAGTAAGAATCTAAGTGATATTGTCATGACCTTTACATGTAGATTAAGTAAAAAAAAAAAAAGAAGGGATATTTACAAAATTAGGGGCACTGAAAGGACGGTGTGTGTTTTACTGAAATATCTCAGATAAACTCTAATCTCCTTTAGGGTTCCATTGCTTGTTGGGAGTGTTTAATGGGGGTATGTTAGGTTTTAGAGATGTGGAGTTATTTTTCAGGCCACTCAGACAGCATTTTGGACCCTTCAGCCACCATGCTTGTTGCTTGTCCTATTATGGCTATCTCTAATAAAAATAAAGAAATATGGAGAAATTTAGGAAAATGTAGTGCAATAATTTTAGATGAGTATAGTAGCTTTGTTGTTGTTGTTGTTAGGTGCTGTTGAGTCAGCTTTAATAGAGGGGATATAGCCATACTTTTAGCATTTCTCCATTTTATAAAAAGAGTGAATCATTAAGTTGAATGTGAAACTGAATGCTTGTACATGATCTAGTGATTTATTATTTATACTGATGTATATGCATGTATGTATGCATGCATGTATGTGTATATTGAACTTGACACTTTGCTAATCATTGTGGAAGAAAAAAGTGTGTATTGGGCATGCTGTCTATTGTTGTTGTTGTTATTTGCCATCAAGTTGGACCTGACTTGTTAGGGAGGTTAATATCTCCTTAATGGCAGCCATGAGAATATGCCTTTCATCCCTCCAACTGTTGTAAGGAGTATAATTAACCCAGGACCTTAACGATTGTGCCCTGAAGTACATCACTGCATTTGTGCTCAGACTACATTTTACAGGCTGCTCCCAGCTAGTGACTGAGTATAGCAGAGATACTAAAGAAGGCCTGTTTCTGGGAGACACGTGACTCTTGGACAGCAGACTTTGGCTCAAGAGCTCCCCCATAGCATTGAGGGTCCTTCTCTAATTGCATGGTGGTCTACGATGCTTCTAGCTAAGCTTTCTTCCTGCTTTCCTTCATTCAGAACTAGAATTGTGTTGCATTTAGACAGCGCTCCCATACTTGTCTAGCTTGCTCCCTGTTTCTCTCATAGATGTTTCCCCTAATAAAATCTTTTCACGTTTAATCTTGTCTTGGCATCTTATTCTTGGAACACTTAGACTAATATACTGGATGATAAAATCAAATATACTTAGAGAAAATTAAAAGCAGCACTGTCAAGAAGTATAAAATATGAGGAAATGAACAATTCAGTTGAAGAGGTCACAAAAATAATATAAAGTACCTGACTCAAACAAGTAAAAGGATGTTTATATAAAAATTAGAGTGCAAAATATGTTCAGAGTACAGTAAGTTTTCTAACTGAATGGAGTGCAGAAGAGATGAGAGATGTGTTTGAAAGATTTATTGAAATCAGATTATAGAGGACTTTGAATATCATTCTGAGAAATTTGACTTGTCCTTTTCCTTAAACTTTCCTTTAATAAAATATGGCAGCAGAGGTTCTTCAAGAATTTGGGAATGCTGGGCACTGGCTAGTGCTTTCTCTCTCAGGTTCTTACTATAGAGGTATGACTAATACCTGGTGTAAGTCAGTAACTCAAGTGGAAAGCTTTGAAGAGGAACCCTATTAATGGTTTTGGGCTCTCAAGCCCCTTGTAATTTGCTGGTGAGTTAACATATACCATATAACATATACCACATGTGTGTACAACAGACAGAGCTTTTGAGCCTCAAATCTCAGTTCTATACCAACCAAGAAGAGTCTAATTGGCTTCTTTCTCTTCCTCCTTCTAAAAGCTGGGTGCAATAAGAGTTTATGAGCTGGAGCTGCCTTTGTTTTGCACCCAGCAAGTTTTATGTGGTGACAGTGAAGATTTAAATAAACAGAATTTTAACATCAAAATGTGAATTTATAGCTACTCTTGAATAATAATAATAATAATAAACCCACAAAAAACCAAACTCACTGCCAGCAAGTCAATCCCAATCCCAACTCATAGCAACCCCTCCTTGGGTTTCAGAGGCGGTATCTCTACAGAAGTCAATTGGCCAGTCTTCCTTCAGAGGAGTGGCTAGGGGGTTTGAACTGCCAGCCTTCTGGTTAGCAGTCAAATGCTTTATGCATTACTGATTTTCATTCCTGCATGGCAACCAAGCTTGAGCTAAGTAGCAGCTATTCCTTTTAGATTGGACAAGGGTTTTACAGTGTGCTGCAATTCCCATTCCACCCTATCATCTAGTATCTGTACCATGCCCTTCATTTAAAGATATGCCTGCCTAATGTTCCTAGCCTTTTGAGTTTGGGAAACCACTCTAAACTTACACTTAAACCTTAGCTTTTTTAGATCTTTGCACACTAGTGTTGGAAATTTATACCAACTCAGTCACATTGGCAGTGTGTTTTTGCTCTCAGGCAACAGCTTTGTGTATATGAATTAAAACAGTTGAAACACATTGGATCTCAGGGAACTTTGTTGTGAGATTTTTCTTGTCTAACCAAGAAACAAAAAGCATCCCATTCTCTACCAGCACAGAGAGGTTTAAGTTGACAACAGTGGCAAAAGAACTCCTATGCAACTGGCATTGAGACCAGTGGTTGCAGAGTTTTGTTTCAAGGAATAATCTTAGTGTAGTCCACTGCAGACGAAGAGGAAGATAAGGGCTTATTTGAGAACATGTGCAATGAAAAGTAATCTACAATGTATTAGCTAGTTGTAGGAGGTTTAGTCTTGGTTGTTTGAGACTATGGATAATAGTCCCTATGGATAATCATCCTTCAAAGGTCCAAAGCATTTATTGAATGCTCACTGGAGGTACCCACACTTTGTCCAAGATCATGAACTCACATTTGATTTCCCTAGTCATTGCTTTTACCTTATAACCCTGTAAATTAAGGATCAACAATTTTTTTTTTTGTCAACTGTTTTTTTTTTTTTTTTAAATTCTAGATTTTCTTTATTTCCAACTATGTGAATAAAACCTTTATGGCATTTTTTTTTTTTTTTTTTAAATTGTGATCTGGGTGAAGATTTACAGAGAAAATTCACTTTCCATACAGCAGTTCACATATACTTTGTCTCATGACATTGACCACAGTTTACCACAATGCAAGAGCTCCCCTCCTACATCCTCCCCATAATTACCTCTCCACCTGTCCATCCCTTGATGGACTCCTGCCCTGTGAGCTGTCTCCCTGTGCATAAGCAGCCCTTCTTTCTCCCATGATTGTTCTCTCCAAGCATAGTATTTACTTGGGGAAAATGTTCAACTCATATGCCTGTCTTTTGTTTGGCTGGAAACCATAGGTGTGGGTTCAATTCCAGACCTAAAGGGCAGCTAGGAGCCATAGTCTCAGTGGTTCCACCAGGTTCTATCGGACCAGCAAACCTGGTCCTTCCCCCCTTTTTTTTCCCCTCCAAATAATTTTTTTAAAATTATTTATTGTGATTTGGATGTAGATTTACAGACTTTCCATACAGCAGTTCACATATACTTTGTCTCATGACATTAACCACGGTTTACCACAATGCAACAGCTCCCCTCCCACTTCCTCCCCATAGTTACCTCTTCCCAGTGTCATCCCTCCATACTCTCCTGCCCCCTGAGCTGTCTCCCTGTGTATAAGCAGCCCTTCCTTCTCCCATGATTGTTCTCTTCAGGGTCTGTTCTACTTGAGGTAAATGTTTAACTCACATGCTTGTACTTTGTTTGGCTGGAAACCACAGGTGTGGGTTCATTTCCAGACCTGAAGGCAGCTAGGGGCCATAGTCTCAGTAGTTCCATCAGGCTCTATTGGACCAGCAAACCTGGTCCCCACCATCTTTTTTTTTCCCCCTCCAAATGATTTTGAGTTTTGTTCCACATTGCTCTCCCTCTCTATCCAGGATCTCCTACATCCCTTCCAAGTGGATGACAGTGGTAGCCAGGCACCATCTAGTTCTTCTGGTCTCATAGTTGTATAGGTTGTAGATTGGATGGTGTACCAGTCACTAGGACTAATTGTTTCCATGAATTTTTGTTTTCTTCATTCTTCTTTGCTCTGGACGAGGAAAGACCCATCATTGCATCTAGATGGCAGCTTGCTAGCTTTTAAGATCCCAGTCTCTACTTGCCAAGGTAGGAGGTGAAACAATGTTTTGTGTAGTATGTTATGCCAATTGAACTTGATGACCCCTGCGACTATGGTCCTAAGCCCACAGGTTCAACTACCTGGTCTCTCTGGGTAGCTAGCTGTGACCAAGCAGTGACCACAACCTTGTCCCTTGTCAGCTCTACTATACACCTGGGAATTCTGATTATTCACATAAACTTGTAGGACCATTGTCTGCCAACCCTATATATGTACTTGGATTCACTCCCCATTTCATAGACATACCTAGTTGTTTAGCCTGTCTACCCATCTATCCACCCATATACCCATGTTTGTCTTCACTGAACAATGCAGTACTGTATGTGCAAAAGGGTTAATATTTGTTGTCTGTACCTCCCATATACCTCTCTATGTCTTTCTCATCCTCACTGTTGTCATATTGGTCACTCACATTTGGTACATTGCCCTTCTCTTCACCCAAATCAATACTTATCTCTATCTATCTAACAGCATTCCCTCCCTTCCCC
>NW_006921943.1:3522331-3522927 GCF_000298275.1 Orycteropus afer afer | reverse complement strand
AAGGAAGACAGGGCAATCTACTTCTGTAAAGATTTACCACCTTGGAAACCCAAAGGGGGTGACTATGAGTCAGAATCAACTCAATGGCAGTGAGGTTTTTTTTTGTTGTTGTTTTTTTTTAAATAAACTTTTGCCATTCCTATGCACCTAACACTCCATAGCTGCATTCAGAGTACACACATTCTCTCATGTTCTGTTTTGTTCTCGCTTTTACTTTATGAACAGCTGTTCAGTTATAGAGAGAGTATATCTGACAATTCATGAGCACTGTCATCATGCATTATTACTAGTTTAATTATATAGTAATACATCATGCTTGGTGAAGTAGAGGGACAGCAAAAAAAAAAAGGAAGACGCTCAAGGACATGGGTTGACACAGTGGGTGCAACAATGGACTCAAACATAGCAAGGACTGTGAAAATGGCTCTGGACCAGTGCTTTGCTCTGTTGTACATGCAGTCACTGTGAGTTGGAATCAACTTGATGGCACCTAACAACAACCTATTATTGTACTGTCCAAACATACCATGTTGCTGGGTGTTGGGGGAGGCTCCCAAGCTCTTGCTTTTATAGAGAGTTACTGTGAATGCATTTGT
>NW_006921943.1:3514678-3522015 GCF_000298275.1 Orycteropus afer afer | reverse complement strand
CAGATGATGGTTCTCTGTATCTGTTTAACTTATCTGTGGAGTTATCAAAGTGCCCCCAGCAACTGGCAGTAGTTACTCAGCATCACAGAAAACACATGGAGATGCTTCTGGAAACCTGCACTGGGAAAATAGGACTTCCAGTGCCAGGTGTTCTGGAGCTAATGCACACATGTCCTGTTGCCAAAAGACTAACTCAATTCCAGATTTGGACTTTCTACCTAATAGCGCATTCCTCCCCGCTTCTCCCAATCTGCTGGTGATGCACCAGGTGCCACTCTCTACAGTCAGCTTCCTTTCCCACACTGCTCACATGCTTTCCTCAGATTTTAGGGAGCTTGCATCCTAACATGATGTAACTTACCTGCTGATGAAACCCCATGTATGACCACTTGGCAAGTGCTCATTAAGCACCATTCTGCAGCCTGGTCAGTGTGCCGTCCTGTGGTGGCCTACATGCTGCTGTGATGCTGGGAGCTCTGTCCCTGGAGTTTCAAATCCCAGTGGGATCCCCACGGTAGAGAGGTTTCAGCGAGCTTCCAGATTCAGACAGACAAGGAAGACAGGCCTGAGGCATATTTCTGACAAGTAACCAATAAAAACCTTGTGGACTGCAACAGAACACTGTCCAACTCATTTGTATGGGCACGTCTTCAGGAGGGTGCAATAGTTAGAGAAGGACATCATTGAATACGGATGGAACAGAGGGCCAGTGAGGGCAAAGGAGGCCCTCAGCAAGACGGATTGGTCCAGGAGCCTCAATGATTGACTCAGGTCTGCTGGTGCTTCTCAGGACAATACAGGACCAGGCAATGATTCATTCTGTTATCCATTCTCATGAGCCAGATCCAATTCCATAGCACCTAAGGACCACAGAAGGTGGGTGCTATGGGGAGGGGTGTAAGAGGGGCACATTTCCAGTTCTTGTGAAGCTTAGGTTCTTTTAATTACCTTGGTTGAAAAAAGGCCATGTCAAAGAACAGAATGCTCACACAATCTACAGCAGGACCCAGTCTATGAAGATCAATGGTCTTGTCTCAGTCCTTCCTTTCCTCGAGTGCCCATCAGCTCTAATACAATTGACCACCACTTTCTTCCTGAAACACCTTCTCCACCTGCCCTGGGCCTTCTTGCCCCAGCTCTGTCCTGCACCACGAGCCATGCACTCTAAGCCTCTCAACATCAGAGCACCCTGGAGCTCAGTCTTCATCTTCCTCAATGCCTACCTCACATGCTTCGATGACCCAGGATTTAAATGAAATTTCCCCTCATGGTTGTGTTGTGTTAGGTGCTGCCAAGTCAGTTTCAACCCATAGCAACGCTACATACAACAGAAGGGAACACCGCCTGGCCCTGGCCACCCTCACAATCCGTACTATACATGAGCCCATTGTTGCAGCCACTGTGTCAACCCGTCTCATTGAAGTCCTTCCCCTTTTTCACTGAGCCTCTACTTTGCAAAGCATTATTAAATTCCTCTTCATGGACTGAGGCCTCCTGACAACATGAGGTCAGGGCAGTCAGGAGATCAGGATGGCCCAGCAATCTAATGCATTGAGTCTCAGTGTCCCTTGGAGGAATGAGTTTAGATTCTAGTTCTGACAACTCAAGTTCCTCCTCATTAGATCGTCTACATATCTAGTCCCATCTTTCCTCCATGCTCTGGATTGTAGATAATAAATTTTTGTGATCTCTAAAAATAGATCATAGATTATAAAACCCCAAAAAACAACCACCTGAAGGCCCTGGAGGTGATGAAAGGCAGGCTGAAACTGGGGGTGCGTCTCTGTGATGGTCAAGTTGAGTCCCCATAAAAGACATGTTGAAGTCCTGAACCTGTGGGTGTGACCCTGTTTGGAAATAGGGGTTTTCTTTTGTGATGTCAATGGGGTCAGACCAGAGTAGTGTGGGCCTTAATCCTTTCAGACTGGCATCTGATAAAAGGGGAAATAGACACAGACAAGTACAAACAAGGGGATGAGCCTGTGAGGAACTGTCCACAGCCTGGGAACACCACGACACAGCAGGGGCTGCAGGAGCTGACAGAAACAAGGAGGGGTCTTCCCCTGGAACTCAGAGAGAGAGGATGGGCCTGACGCAGATGCCCAGCCTCCGCACTCTGACCGACAGAGTCTGTCCTTCAAAGACAATCACTTGTGGTGTTGGTCTTATAGCAACACTTGGTAAGACAGTCGCCCTTGAAAGAAACGGGTCCTTCAGGACAAGATTTTCATTTCTGTGGCATTTCATGAGAGGGTGCTCAGATGTTAAGTGGGGGTGCATCTGGGGCTCACAGACTCTGGTGACTTACACACTGGGGAGTCAAAGGACAGAGCTCAGGGCTGCCAGGGTTGCTAGAAAGTGGGGAGATGTCTGAGGAAGGAGGGAAACCACAGAAGGAGCTACAGCACAATCTGTGAGTGTGAGTACATCTGTGAGTATATATGAGTGTGTGCATGTGAGAGGGAGTGTTGGAGAGAACGCACATGCATCTATATACATTTTATCCCTACCTTTGTTTCCAATATTTCAAATTTGCCAGTTAAGTTTTCAAAGGTTCTCTTTGCTCCCAGCATCATTCACAGAAGTTTGAAATGTTATGCTGAAAGGAAAACGTCACAGTGCCCCAGTCTTGCTGAGGTCCTTTTAGCACCTGTCTTGTTCACTGAGTACAACTCCTTTGAGGACTGTCTAGAGCTCAGTGGACTGTGTTGCTTGTAAGTGTGAGTAGCTTAGAAACCAGCAGCCAGGCTGGAACGGGTTTCCAAAGCCAGGGGTCAGAAGAGGGGCACAGGAGCCACTCATGACTTTGGTATCTTAAGAGCCACAGGGCAAGTGTACGCAGGTTTACTGGACCCTGATGAACCCTGCACAAGTTCACCAGTGCTCCACTTTCTTGTTAATGGTTAAAATACATCAAGACAGAGTGGTCTGCATATTACCTCACAGTGACCCCAACCTACTCTGTAGCACCATGTAGCCCATCGTAAGTAAAATACTCCCGAGGATGGGTCCACTGTTTTGCTCTCTATTGGCTGTATCAATAGTTGTGGGTGGGACCATCAGGAAAGGGTCATTTTCCATTTGGAATCTCATTCTACTGTCTTCCCAGAAATTCACAGCCCTGATGTCCTTTAGGAGTTTGATACTTTCATAACCAAATAATTTTCTACTTTGAAGTTTTTGTTGAGATGTGTTTTCAGTAATGGAAGGCATGCTGAAATGAAGGGGATTTTTTTTTCTGAGGTAACATGGGTTTTGACACAATTATGTGGGCCACATATGTCCCAAGGGGACTCTGGTGATATGATTGATCAAGTGAGGCCCACTTCCTCAGATTCATGCAGTTATACAGGTCCCCACCAGGTGGCAGCATGTACCACAACTGGGATAGCAGCTTCCCAAGAAACTTGAGAAGCTGAAAATTTTGGTGGGGAATACACTTGACTGCTAACCAGACGGCTGGCGGTTCAAACCCACCAGCCACTCCTTGGAAGGAAGATGGGGCAATCTACTTCTGTAGTGATACTACCTCGGCAATCCAAGGAGGGGGTTGCTATGAGTCGGGTCCGACACAACGGCACATAACAACAACATATGTCCCACAAGTTATGGAAGGGCTAAGCCGGTTTTTCAATTAAATACTCTCTGCCTTTCCCCATAGCCCCACTTTTTCTCTTTTATTTCTTAATGAGAAATGGAATTCCTCTTAGGTGGTCAAGTGATAGAGACACCTTTCAGTAAACACATTTTTGGTAAAACTTGATTCCAAGATTGCAAAGAAGAAGGAGAAGGGAAAAGAGAAGGAACAAAGAAAAGAGAATGGCAAACCCAGGTAGTCCCCAGGCATGGATGAGGTCTGTTCTGAACTATGTCTTTAAGAGTTTGTAGGACTTTCAACCAGCTCTGTCCAGTCTAGTCATGGCCAACAAAGTGTCACCAGAACACAGTCAAAGTTTTAAAGATAGCTAGAATGGAAAAAATTATGGACAGAAAACTTGCTAGAAACTTATTCTCCTGCTTACAGAAGAAGGGCAGTGTACACACTGCACAACTATCAAATCTCTTGCCCTTAGATTTTGAGCACAGTCTGAAGCAGCACTGCCCAACTCAAACATGGCAGTGCCCTGCTCATAGATGGTGGCCAACCATGTTGCTTTGAATATGTGTTACTCTCCTACAATACTGACAACAATCCAATCTACACATCAGGCTCCTGAAAGGACTTAGCACACCTCTTTGGAGTCCCGTTTTCCAAGGCTTAGACCCATAATTTTTCCTATTTCAGGTACCATGTCGAATCTGCAAAATTGTAAACCTTCAGGTCTGCTCCTGTCTCCCTCTGTTAGCCATGACAGAGTCAGTGTAAAGGGTGGAAGGAGTTGTCCATAAGTCAGATGTTTGTAATCCAGGGATGGCCAAATCTTTGTTTCATCTCTTTTCCTAGACAGCTACCCATTTGTGTGACCAGAAAACTTTCTGCAAAGGCTGTAAGGCCTTTGGGATGAGGAGGAAACTAATAGTGTCCCAAAAGGCAACTGAAAACCAGGGAAGAAAACACTTTCAACAACGATACAAATAGTGAAAAAAAAAAAAGCATAGAAAATTAAAATACCCTAAGAATCTATCAAATCGATACTTTACTCACAAATACTTTTGTAATTGGGTTTCATCTGGGTTATTGTATTACTGCTCACCAAATAGAGCTAATATGCTTCAATATGCAGAATTGTGAGAATATTGGACTCCAGAAAGTAATCTTCACCCAGAGCAACTGAGAAAACTTAGAAATGTACACAAGATTGTTAAAATACATTAGAATTTTAGAATTATGCAAATTAGCATATCCAAGGGGTTTGATCACAACTTCTTTCCATTTTAATTTAGCTTTTATTCCTAAAGTAATCAGGTAGGTGCATGCCTCATGGGTACAGAAAAGAAGATCTTAAATTAGTAAGGGCATAATAAAAAACATAGACCCTCACCAGGGGCTATTGTTATATTAAAAAGAGGGGGGAAAAAAACTCATAATGCTGAGTGCTAAGGGGAAAGCAATTTAGAAACCCAGTTATGTCTGGATGCCTTGGTTGGAATTAGATTGTTCTTTATGTCTTGGACCATCAAATAATGATTACATGATATTAGAGCAAAATTAAATGTTAAAGTGTATTTGCCAAAAAGTAAATAACACAAAAAGCAATGTTTAGGGCACCCCTATTCTGGGAACCTCACTTTTATTCCAGTAAATTAATCATAAAGCCCTTCAGTGTGAAAGCTGGAGAGACTCTTGGAAATAGTCTTATTGTTTTTCAAGTCAAGCAAAGCACAAAGATGGCGGGTGACTGACCGATGTCACTCAGAGAGCTGGTGGCAGTGAGGAACTAGAGTGCAGCTTCCCTCTCTTCCTGCACTTCCCTTTTACCGCCCTGCTGGGCCTTTGCAACCCGGATCCCAGGAGGAACCCACTAACCTCACTGGAAAGAGAGTGAATTCCCTAAGCCCTCCCCAATTCAGGAGAGATGTCAACAGGAAGAGGTGAAGACAATTCTCAGGAACTTTTCTGCTCATTGTTCAGGAACATTTCTGTCATCTAGTGTCTTACTCAGGATGCTCTGGAGAAAGAGAACCAGTACGATGAATATAAATGCAGATATAATTAGATGATGTAGATATAAACCAAAATCACACCCACTGCAGAGTTGATTCAAACTCACAGTGCCACTTGAGGACAGAGTGGAACTTCCCCACAGGGTTTCCTAGGCTGTAATCTTCACAGAAGCAAAGCCCCAACCAAACCTACTGTCATCGAGTCAATTCTGAGTCCCAGCACCCCTAGAGGACAGAGTGGAACTGCCCCACAGGTTGTCCAAGGCTGTCAATCTTTACAGAAACAGACTGTCCCATCTTCCTTCCAGGGAGTGGCTGGTAGGTTCAAACAACTGACCAAATGCTTTAATCACTGAACCACCAGAGCTCCTGATCTAAATTCCAAAAAAACAAACCAAACTCACTTCCGTCAAGTCGGATCCCACTCATTGCAACCCCTCCTTGGTTTCCAAGGCAGTATCTCTATGAAAGTAGATTGCCCAATCTTCCTTCCAAGGAGTGGCTGGTGGATTTGAACCACTAGCCTTCTGTTTAGCAGTCAAATAAATGCCTTAGGCACTACACCACCAGAGCTCCTGATCTAGACACAGATTGTTGAAATAGATACAAATAGAAGACAGAGATGTATGTCATTTACACATATATCCACATATTTTTTGTGTGCCACGAGTCTATTCTGACTCACAGTGACTCCATGTGATAAAGTAGAACTACCCTATAGGATTTCCTAGGCTGATTGGGGAGTCTACTTCCACAGAGATACCACCTCGGAAACCCAAGGCGGGGTCACTGAGTCAGGACCAACTCAACGGCAGGGAGAAATCTTCATGATCATTTAAAGAATAGATTTGATGCATTGAACACCAATGACCAAAAACCAGAAGAATTGTGGGATGACATAAAGAAAATCATCCATCAAGAAAGCAAAAGGTCATTAAAAAGACAAGAAAGGAAGAAAAGACCAAAATGAATGTCAGAATGAACTCTGAAACTTGCCCTTGAATGGAAAGTAGCTAAAGGAAATAGAAGACTTGACAGGATAAATGAGCTGAACAGAAGATTTCAAACAGCAGCTTGAGAAAATGAAGCCAATTATTATAATGAAATGTGCAAAGACCTGGAGTTAGAAAACAAAAAGGAAAGAACACGTTCAGCATTTTCCAAACTGAAAGAGCTGAAGAGGAAATTTAAGCCTCAAGTTGCAATATTGAAAGATTCTATGGGCAAAATATTGAATGACGCAGGAAACACCAAAAGAAGATGGAAGGAATACACATAGTAACTATACCAAAAAGAACTGGTAGATCTTCATCCATTTCAGGAAGTGGCATATGATCAAGAACCAATGGTACTGAAGGAAGAAGTTGAAGCTGCACTGAAGGAATTGGCGAAAAACAAGCCTCCAGGAATTGACAGGATACCCATTGAGATGTTTCAACAGACAAATGCCGTGCTAGAGGCACTCACTAGGCTATACCAAGAGATTTGGAAGACAGCTACCTGGCCAACTGACTGGAAGGGATCCATATTTGTACCCATTGCAAAGAAAAGCAATCCCACAGAATGTGGAAATGATAGAACAATATCATTAATATCACACACAAATAAAATCTTACTGAAAATAATTCAAAAATGGTTGCAGCTGCAGCAGTATATTGACAGAGAACTTCCAGAAATGCAAGGGGGATTCAGAAGAGGACATGGAACGAGGGATATCATTGCTAATGCCAGAT
>NW_006921943.1:3490245-3495715 GCF_000298275.1 Orycteropus afer afer | reverse complement strand
TCCATTCAAGAGCAAGTTTCAGAGTCTCCTCTGGTACCCATTTTGATATTTTCTTCCTTTCCTTTCTTTTTAATGACTGTTTGCTTTCTTCGGGTCTGATGTTCTTTGTGTCATCCCACAACTTGTCTGGCTTTTGGTCACTGGTGTTCAGTAAGCCAACTCTATTCTTCAGATGATCTCTAAATTCAGGTGAGATATATTCAAGGTCATATTCTGGCTCTCTAAGACTTAATTTAATTTTCCTCAGCTTAAACTTGAACTTGCATATAAGCAATCAATGGTCTGTCCCAGAGACAGCTCCTGGCCTTGTTTGGACTGATGATACTGAGCTTCTCCATCATCCCTTTCCACAGATGAAATCAATCTGATTCCTGTGTATTCCATCCAGTGAGCTCCACGTGTATAGCTATGTTTTATGTTGTTGAAAGAAGGTATTTGCAATGATAAGTCATTGGTCTTGGAAAATTCTACCATGACAACTTTAATCTTTTCTGCATTTATCATGATGTTGCTTATCGGTCCAGTTCTATCATCCATAAATTAGTAAAAAAAAAAAAAAAAAGTTTGGGAAAGACCGAATAAATACAAGAAAAAAATGGTAAGGATGAAAATTTATAAAGTATGTTGGAAATTTAAATAACTATTACCTAAAAATGATTTTTAAAAATAAAAGAAACATTTGTATAACTTCTACCATTTTTCTCCAAAATTGGTTTAGATACATCAGTACAAGTCCACAACTCTTCTCCGTGGTTCTCGTTGAAGTGCCAAAGAGCCCTAGCACGGGGGAAGGGGACAGGGGGCTCCTCCTTTCCATTTTCCTCCAAGGAAGCCTTTTGCTCATGCCCAAACCCCACATGTACAGGGGACCATTTTATTAAGAGATTATATAATGCTGATTTAATATGTGGAGATATGCTATCAAAAAGCTGGTGGCATATGCCTCCCTGAGCACCTTTTTCAAAAGGTTTTATATCCACTTTAACCTCACAAGGTCCTATTAAGTCCAAACTTGTAATTTCTGAGACATTTATAAGCTGCATACTCACCTAATTAGGCCTTGCAGGCCTATTTTGTTTAGTGCAATGTAATGGAGGATAATATCCCACGAGAAGCCTTTTCACAAAGCCAGGACTTGACTTTTCGTTCAGTGTGTCACACCGGCATTGAGCTCCGCACCTTGTGCATGGAGAGTTCTTGATGTGTGGCCACTGAAGGAGACACGGTGCTGCTCCTGAGGAGAAGAAAGAATGCTTCCTGGGATCGTCATCTGCTGGCTGGTTTCTTGGAAAACTGAGAGTCTCCTAATTAATTTTAGTGTGAACAGGTTTATTCAAAACCTGTATGCTGAGTAAATCATCCCAGAAGCTGGACTCTAAGAAGAAGAATGCGGCATCAGGATTGAAGGAAGACTCATTAACAACCTGCAATATGCAGATGGCACAGCCTTGTTTGCTGAAAGTGGAGAGGATTTGAAGCACTTACTGATGACGCTCAAAGACGGCAGCCTTCAGCATGGATTACACCTTCACATAAAAAACCACTGACATCAAAATGATTCTTACTAATAGTGACCCTATAGGACAAAGGAGAACTGCCCCATAGGGTTTCCAAGGCTGTAAATCTTTACAGAAGCAGACTGCCTCATCTTTGTCCCTTGGAGGTCTGGTGGGTTTGAACAGTGGACCTTTCAGTTAGCTACCAAATGCCTTAACCACTGCACCATGAGAGCTTCTCCTGCAACATAAAGAAAATAAAAATCCCCACAACTAAGTGAATAAGCAATGTCATGGTAGATGCAGAAAAGATTGAAGTTGTCAAGGATTTCATTTTACTTGGATTCACAATCAGTGCCCATGAAAGTAGCAGTCAGTAAATGAATGACATACTGCATTGGGCAAACGTGCTACAAAAGACCCTTGAAAGGGTTAAAAAGCAAAGATATCACTTTGAGAACTAAGGTGCACTTGACCCAAGCTATGGTATTTTCAGTCACCTCGTATGCATACAAAAGCTGGACAATGACTAAGGAAGACCGAAGAAAAATCAATGCATTTTATTTGCAGTGTTGACAAAGAATATTAAATACAGCATCGCCTGCCAGAAGAAGAAACAAATCTGTCTCAGAAGAAGTGGAACCAGGATGCTCCTTAGAGGCGAGGACGGTGAGACTGCATCTCACATACTTTGGACACATCATCAAGAGACGTGACCAGTCCCTTAAGAAGGATATCAGGCTTGGTAAAGCGGAGAGTCCCAGAAAGAGAGGAGGACCCTCAATGAGATGGATGGACACAGTGGCTGCAACAGTGGGTTCAAACAAAGCAATGACTGTGGGGATGGTGCGGGACCGGGTTGGACTTCATTCTGTTGAACATGGGTCTCTATGAGTCAGGGCCGACTTGACAGCACCCAACAACAGCAACAACAAAGCAAATGGTTTTAAACTGTCCTTTCCATCTAGAAATCTGAAAATGTCATTCTACTGTAATTTTAAAATGACAACATTTCAAGACTTATTTTAAAACTATAAATTGGTTCCTTTCAAATACATGAAAATCATTTCTTTTTGAAAAAGCGAAGATTTCCACAACTCATTATATACTGAGGATGGGGAAGACAATTCCTTATTAAGTGTTCAACTTGAACCTGATCTGAAATGTGTTTTCTTCTCCCTGCTGCAAATTCCTTTCTTATCAGTATATTTCATGAGAATAACCATAAAAACACAGGGAAATTCTTTATTGACCTTCTTCCTAAGAACACAAGAATTGTAAAAATAACAATCTATTTCTTGTGTCCTTCCTATTGGGTAAAAATGGAAATAATAAGAGACTCTTATCAAGTGTCCATCAACAATAGAATGGGTAAATACATGCTGATGTATTCCTGCAGCAGAATTTTATGGGAACAAAGCAAGGAGGTCTGGATGCACATTTTACCAGCTTTCATAAGAAATCTGCTTTCACCGACCATATTGTCACTTGAGCGGTTTTCCCAAATAATGCTGGCAGCTTGGTGAAAACTAACATCATTCAGTATGTTCCAGCCACAGGGAGTATCACCATTACGAACACCATGTCCCCCACGTCTCTGCTTCCAGCTCCCCACTGGGTATCTTCCCTACCCCACCCGCATAGCATCTGTGCTGCTTCTCCTACCTCACACACGTTATATTCCTTCCTGCACATGAAACCCCAGGAACTACCAAGGCTTTCTCCTACTTTGCAGTCCTCTGGTGAGAAAGTCTTCTCAATACAGGATTTTCTCCTTCAAATAATCACTATACCATTGAACACTAGTCAGGATAGGCCCGCTTACCCTGCAGTACCAAAGAGTGTAGATATTTCAGTGATTTAACCACCCATATTGTCATCAAGTGTTTATTTCTTGGAGGCCTTGGGTGGTGCAAACTCTTAACACACTCACTGCTAGCTACAGCTTCAGTGGTTTGAGTCCACCTGGAAAGAAAGGCCTGGTGATCTAGGTCTGAAAAATCAGCCATTGATGCAGGATCTCCATGAGTCAGGGTCTCCGTGACTTGGAGTCATCATGAGTTGTGGTTGACATGAGTTGGGGACATCATGACTCATGGTTGTCATGAGTTGGAGTCTCCATGAGTTGGGGTTGTCATGAGTTAGGGTCATCATGAGTTGAGTTCACCATGAATTGGGGTCCTCATGAGTCAGGGTCTCCATGAGTCTGATCTCCATGATCCAGAGTATCCATGAGCTGAGGTTGTCATAAGTCAAGGTCACCCGAGTCGGGGTCACTACAAGTCAGGATCACCATAAGTCAGGGTCTCTATGAGATGGGATCACCATGAATCAGAGTCACTATCAGTCATGGTCATCATGAGTTGGGGTCTCCAGGAGTCGGGGTCTCCATGAGTCGGGGTCTCCATGAGTCAAGGTCTCCATGAGTTGGAGTCTCCATGATTCGGGGTTGTCGTGAGGAGGGTCATTATGTGCTGGGTCATCATGAAACAAGCTTCACCAAGTATTGGGTCACCTCAACAGCTGCTGGTTTCGTATCTTTCTTTCTCCCCGTTCCTCCTTAAAAGAAGTGCAGCTTTCTCTGTGCAGTTGTTGCTCAGAGAAGTTGGAGACTCCAGTACCATCTTAAATTTGGGACAATCACTTCCCTGGATGGTGCTGTCTTTGGTGGCACAGTCACTTAAAAGTTTTGCAGACATCTTCTCCATTTGAACCAACCAGTTCTATATGCAGATAAGCACACACAGCATCCTCACAGCTGCTGCACACGCCTCTTTGTTTGCAGCTTCATACTCGGGTAAGAATATGAAGATACACTCAGGTGTATCTGGACTAGGAGGGGACAGTGCCCTGAACCTCATTATCAGATTAACAGGATTTAGTGGTTGCAGCATCCTTTATGCTCTTAGACAATTTAACCAGTGAAAGATGTTATTGAGTTTATCAGTCCCTCAAATTCTTCCTCCATCTCAGGTATGCCATTTGGGGACCAGAAGCACATGGTCTTCCAACCTTGCAAAGCCTAGAATTTCTCCATATCCCTTTACCTATTCACAAACATGACCAAAGAGAAATACAACCTTTCCCCAGAGCCATGTGTTCATTGCTACATAAGCTGCCTCAGTTTATCAATGTTTCATCATGCGATAACATATATTGCCATCTTTCCAGCCACTGAGAACGATTTTTTCACTTCTCACCCCTAGACCCCAAGCCAATGCCAAATATGTTAGGTGTTTGTTATAATTACATCATCCTTTCCATTCTGGGATGGGCCAGATTCAAGCGTGACTATGAACAACCTCTATATCCCAGAGGGGACACCATGAAGTTTATCTCTCACTGCAGCCACGGAGTCTCTGCTGTAAGTCCTCAGGATCCAGTCACTCAGGCCAATAAACACAGCCTTCACTTCTTGAAGCTGCACCACCCAGACTCACAGCCTTTCTGCCCAGGAGCTCACTACTTGGCTCCTCTAAACTTCAGCCACAGCCTAGTAGCTGAACTAGCCCTGACATCCACCCAACAGTGAAGGGACTTGGAATGCCAGGGAGGATATGGCAGGTGTGGTGAGCGCTGCTGTCCTTGTCAGGAGTGGGAAGATAAAGAGTTCTCTAGGGCATCACCTCTTTATATGTCTACTGTGACCATTTCTCCACCTGCCACGCCTTCCTTGGTGGACTCCATTCTGGGTGCTCTCAGCCCATTCAACGTACCTCTGCTCCCCACTTTTATCAGCTGCGGTACCTAATCTGAGTGAGCACTTTTCTCCTCATCCTACTGGACGTGCAGCCATTTGGGGTTCAGTTGACCAAACTTTTCCTCATTTCCTACCCCACATGTTCTTTCCCACTCTTCTCCACGGGACACTTAAATATGGGTGCTTCTCTGGCCCCTCTGTCCAACCTACATGTTCTTCATGCCTCGGCTATTCCAAGGACTGTGGTTCCTAACTGCATGGTAACTATTCTCAG
>NW_006921943.1:3487310-3488682 GCF_000298275.1 Orycteropus afer afer | reverse complement strand
CACTATGCTACCAGAGCTCCTCAGTCCTATAATAGACACTGACAATCCCCACATCACACATAAGGAAATCAAGGCTCACTGAGGTCCCCCAGCTAGAAGAGGAGGTAGGAGAGTCTGATCCAAAGCCCGTGCTCTTCCCGCTGCAGCTCACAGCCAATGAGCTACTGTGCAAGTCCCCTGTGCCACCAGAGCTGAGGTTCCGACTGTGAACCACCCACAGCGCTGACTTCCCAGCATTCTTAAGAGGGAGGTGACTCTTGAAAACCATCCAGTACTGAGGAGCTGCTGGCTCACAGGCCCCCCTGCCAAACCCGATGCGCTTGGGGGTGCGGTGAGCTCAACACAAAGCCGGAGAGCAGCTCACGGTTCCTCTGCTCTGGCCTGCGTCCAGTTCCCGCAGCCTCGTGAAGAGAAGCTCAAGGCCAGCGCTGATCAATATCCTTTAAAAACCTTGCAACGCCAGATGCAGTGAGAGTCATGTGGGCCCAGATGAACTGTGCGGACACGGTGGTAAGACAGCATCATTGATTTCTAGCCCCTGGAGCTCAGAGAGTACTCCAGTCACGGTTGCTATAGCTGATGAGAATGCATGGATTTTTCTGTTAACTCCCCCTAAAAAAACGTGGCCTTGGAAAATGTCAAAATGAAAGTCACAAGATCGTTAAAAACATGCAGGATCAAGTAGATTTCTGACACTCACTGAGCTGAAGGGAGGTTTGGAGCTAAAAATCTCTCAACATGATGTGTCACTGCATTATTCTTCCTAAACTAAAGGACTTAAATCACTTTCTTATTTGCTGAGAATTATCCCTCCTTTACGACTTCCCTCATGTGTGTCATTCCTTTGTGACCGTCACTTTTGTGAATTTAAAGTCAATGATTTCTTTTTTGAGGAAATCATAAGAGACTCTTTATAGAGCCATAACAGGTGTTCCAGAGAATTAACCTCTAGTTGTGGTCATAACTCAGGGGTTACACACTTGAGGGCATGAAATAGCAAACTATTTCCAACCCCGAATGCCTATACAGTCAGTTGGGTGTTCCACACCAACACAACAGGAGTACTCATTGTGTGCCCACACTGTTACTGACCCATTGCACAGAGAATAACACTGAGGAACAGAGAGGCCAAGGCACTTCTCTAAGATCACATAGTGAGAAGGAGCACTCTTGCCTAGAAGTCTATGCAGTCAACCACATTAGTCTACCATCCTTGGTGGATTTTAGAATTTACTTGCACAGGACCTCAGGTACTTTTGTAAATAATACTCTCATGTTCAACAAATGTTTATCTAGACTCACTAAGGGAGCTCTGATAGCATAGAACCTAAAGCATCTGATTGGTAACCAGAAGGCTGGTAGTTCAAACCCA
>NW_006921943.1:3477138-3486230 GCF_000298275.1 Orycteropus afer afer | reverse complement strand
AGGAAGGAAGGAAGGGAGGGAGGAAGGAAGAAAAATTAACCAATGAGAACACCGTGGGTTCCCATGGTCTGCTCCCCAGTTGGTCATGGGGATGGTGCTGGACCCAGCAGAGTTTTGTTCTGTTGCACATGGGCTTGGGGACCAACTTGATGACAGGTAACAACAAAAAGAACCAGGTGTGATACTACACACATCCTAGGGACACAACTGTGCAAACACTCCACAGACCCCAAGAGACTGAGTCTACAGCACAATGCATGGCAGGGGTAATGTTGATGCATGGGACAAGGAGGGTGCAATGGCTCAGAGAGGCCCCTAAGCTAGAGCCCTTGATCTGAAGTCACAGAAGCTCCTTGGAGAAATTGCCCTGGACCCTGAGACCTCAACAAGGTGCATGAGTTTGAAGCTGCCCATGAGTTGAGGAACAGAGGGAATATAGGTGCCACGGAAGACCAGGGGACAAGAGTGTGTCCAGGGACAAACAGCCATGCCAAGGGCCTGTGGCACTCAGACATCATGGACCTGAAAGCTTTCGTGTGGCCGGGCACAGGCCGGGGGCAGCAGGGTCTCCTCCATCCAGAACCCGGCTGTGTGAGGGAGCCTGAAGTCCCAGTGAGACGATGGCAAGGGAAGACATCCCTTGTGTTCAGCAGCCTGTCCTGAGCCCTGGGCCATGGAGAGACACAGAAGCCGCAGCTGGAAAGAATGTACAAGCCTACCAGCCCAACGGGGCAGACACAGGAGGGAGCACCTGCCTCGACCACCAGGGACATAAACCTCACTCTCCATCTGCTCTTCTTTTTCAGGGTTCAAGGTAGGAATGCACTCCCGGGGCCTCAGATGCAAACTTGTCTCCCTGGACCTTCTTGACATGCAGGACACGTTTCTGCTGACACGCAGCTTCAATGCATGTTGTGCTCAAATTTCTTCTAATTAAGCTTAAGCTTTCATCACTCCCTGCACGTTGCCTTTGGCTTGAGAAAATCAATGACCAGCTATAACTTCCAATTTTTCAAAACACATTTTGTTCTGATTTTTCCCCTATTTTCTATATTACCTCAAGCTGTCTGTTCTCAGAAGCACATCTCCTGGTTACAGGGAAGGTGCTGCCCATCCATGGATCCATAAACCAAATACACCTGGAAATTAGAACATCACTCTTTTGGACATTGTGATGATGGTGACAATGATGAAAATAGTCACCATGCAAACCACATTGAACTCTCAACAGTGTCCAGTAGCTTGACAATCCCAAGAGAGGTGACTAGGTCATTTTTCAGGGTGACATTCTCCTGTGTGGTAGAAAGAGCACACTGACCGAACCTCCACTGCATCCATGTTGCCAGTGCTAAACGCCACTGGTCTCGTCACCTTCATCTTTGAGCCTTCAGCCACTGGATACTGAGGTTGACCACACGTCAATGTCCAACAAAGCAGGAGAGGAATGTGGGCAATAGACGCGCTTCACTCAGTGACATCCTACACGATAAACAAAACCCTCTTGGCTTCTGACTTGCTTTCAAATCATTGTTTGCAAAAACAGCTAAAAACAGAGAAAAATCAAAACAAAGAGTAAGGAATCTCCCTGGCCATGCCTTACGGACCACTTCCTCCATGCGACTCTGGTCTATAAGGCGCACTACATCTTTCACGCAGAAAGGTTTCCTTCAGAACATGGCCGGCTTTGCTTGGGTAGAAAACAACTCCGAAGTGTTCATCTAGGGACAAAGAGCCTGGTGGCACAGTGGCTAAAGTGGTCAGCTGCTAACTGAAAGGTTGACAGGGAGGAGCCACCAGCAGCCACTTCACGGGCGAACGGTGAGGCAGTCTGCTTCCGTGAAGATCACAGCCTTGCAGCCCTATGCGGCTACTCTACACTATCCTATAGGGTTGCTATGAAACAGACTGACACGATGACAATGGGTTGCATTGGGTTTGGGTTTAACGCAGGGACAAACTTCTATCTGTCGCTCACTGTCTCAACACGGGGCTGAGTGAACTATCTGCTGAGACCTTTGTACCTCTTTCTCCATAAATGTCGAGGTCCATCCTTGGCCAGTCCCCTTCTGCCAGAATGAGGCAGGTGGAGAGCCAGGATTTGGCAGATAATTTGGCAAGTAATCTGATCAACCAGGACAGGATAAGCAGTCAGGCCATGAATTTCAGTAACCTGCCTTTCCCAGAGGTTGGTAGGTTGGTTGGTACGTGCCCTCGAGTCGGACCTGACTCATAGCGACCCCTCCTTGGGTTTCCGAGGCAGTGCCACTACGGAAGCAGATTGGCCACCTGCTCTGCCCTCAGGTGAGCTCCCTTTGCCCCTCGCCTTCTCTTCTCCACAGCGCTCTCACGCTCTAAAGGGCTGCCCACCCCCTTCAAAGTCTTCTCATATGATTTCTCTGACTCCAGTCCCTAGCGCCCCCAGCTCTTACGGCACACCCCCCCACCAGTTATCTTCTCTGCGATACTGCTTTCCCCTGTGGTTCTGATACTCAAGTGTCTTTGATGCCTATCGCTGACTATTTATTCATAATAGACATATATTACTCCACTGCTTATGATGACTAAGATGTGTTTGTATGGACAGACAGACAAACATATAACCCAAATGGACCACCATTGAATTGATTCTGACTCACAGCTACCACTATTGGGTTTCCAAGGCAGTAAATCTTTACAGAAGTAGATTATCCCCTTCTCCTCCTGAGGAGCAACTGGTGGGTTTGAACCACCAACCTTCTAGTTAGCAGTCAAATGCCTTAGGCACTGAGCCACCAGAGCTCCTCGTAAGTACATATAGAGATAGATAGATGATAGATAGACTTGTCTTTAGGTGCCATAAGGTTAGCTCTGACTCACAGTGACCCCGTGTGCAACAGAACAAAACACCGTCAGTCCTGCACCACCCCCATAATCCTTGCTACACCTGAGTCCATTCTTGCAGCCACTGTGTCAACCCATCTCATTGAGGGCCTTCCCCTTGCTCACCGACCTCTACTTTAGCAAGCATGATATCCTTCTCCAAGGACTCGCCCCTTCTGACAACATGACCAAAGTAGGTGAGATGAAGTCTGGCCGTTCTCACTTCCAAGATGCACCTCTTCCAGGACAGATCTGTTTATTTTTCTGGCAGCCCATGGTATTTTCCATATTCTTCACCAACACCACAATTCAAAGGCATCAATTCTTCAGTCCTCTTTATTCATCGTCCAGTTTTCACATGCATATGAGGCGATTGAAAATATCATGGCTTGGGTCAAGTTCACCTTAGTCTTCAAAGTGGTGTCTTCCCTCTTGGACACTTTAAAGAGGTCATTTGCAGAAGATTTTCCAAGTGCAATATGTTTTTTGATTCTATGGATGTTGGTTGTGGATCCAAGAAAAAAGAAGTCCCTGACAACTTCAATCTTTTCTCCATTTATAGTGATGTTGTTTATTGGTCCAGTTGTGAGGATTTTATTTTCTTTATCTTGAGGTGTAATGCATACTGAAAGCTGTAGTCTTTGATCTTCATCAGTAAGTGTTTCAAATCATCTTCACTTTCTGCGAGGCTGTCACCTGCATATTGTGGGTTGTTAATAAGCCTTCTTCCAATCCTGATGCTGCGTTCTTCTTCATATAGTTCAGGCTATTGGATTATTTGCTCAGTGCACAGATTGAATAAGGACGGTGAAAGGATACAACCTTGATGCAAACCCTTCCTGATTTTAAACCATGCAGTATCTTCTTGTTGTTTGAATGACAGCCTCTTAGTTTATGTAGAGGTTCTTCATGAGCACAAATAAGTGTTCTGGAATTCCCATTCTTTGCAACATCATCCATAATTTATGATCCACACATTCAAATGCCTTTGCATAGTCAAGAAAACACAGGTAAGCATCTTTCTGGTATTCTCTGCTTTCAGCCAAGATCCATCTGCCGTCAGCAATGATGCCCCTTGTTCCACGCCCTCTTCTGAATCCAGCTTGAATTTCTGGCAGTTCCCTGATGATGTGATTCTACAACCATTTTTTAAATTACCTTCAGTACAATTTTACTTGGATATGATATTAATGATATTGGTAGATAATTTCCACATTCTTTAGATCATCTCTCTTTGGAATGGGCACATTCAGCTAGCCAGTCAGCTTGCCAGGTAGCTGCCTTCCAAATTTCTTGGCTGCTGGATCCATTTGCTGACACATCTCAATGGATTTTGCATAGTTCCTGGAGCCTTGTTTTTTGTCAATTCCCTCAATGCAGCTTGGACCTCTACCTTCAGTACCACATGCCACCTCCTGAAATGATGGTGCCGAACAATTCTTTCTGGTACAGTGACTTTCTGTATTCCTTCCATCTTCCTTTGATGCATCCTGCATCATTCAATATTTTGGCCATAAAAACCTGCAATATTGCCATTCAAAGCTTGAATATATATAAATAGAGAGGCACTCTGCTGAAGCTATGGTTAAGGCATTGGGCTGCTAACTAGAAGTTTGGCAGTTCAAACCCACCAGTCCCTCCATGTGAGGAAGATGAGGCACTCCATTTCCATAAAGTTTTACAGCCTTGGAAACCCAATGGGGGTCACTATGAGTCAGAATCGACTCAATGGCAGTGGGTTGGGTTATATGTACATGTTAACACCCAGAGCTCTGCCAGAGGCTGTAAGATCACAAAGAAATAGGATGTGTCCCTAACAGACCACCCTTTCATGATGATATCCAGGGTGGCGAGAGGAGACTAGGGCGATTTGAAGCATCACAGTCCTTGCCCTTCTGTGATCCAGCCACTGCTCTGTTCTCTTCTTTTAAGTGTAGGGAGCAGATTCATAACAAAACATTTGTCATTTCACCTTCTTCTTTTACATGAACAATTCAGGTAATCAGCTCACCATGTTGGGCACCCACCACCACGACCCATTTCTGTATTTTTCATCATCCTTCACAGAAGCTGTGTACCCCCCAAGCAATGATTCCTCTCTCCCCTCCCCTCAGGCCCCATAAACACTAATAGACTTTGGTCTCTATCCATCTGCCTACTTTAGAAATTTCATACAACCACTGTTTCTCTTGACTAAACTCTCACCAAATTCCTACCAGCCTTTGGTTAATTTCCATAGCTCTGAACAAGTTGGTTCTGACCATTTTTGCAAGTTTTTCATTGTTTTTGTGGAGGGGCAATTTTTCAGAGATCCTTACACCACCTTGTCACAGATGTCACCAGGAATGTTTACTTTTAATGATGAATTAATCCATCAGATTGGCTCTGAAAGAAGTTGTTCACTTATTGAACTCAAATACTGATACCATCTTGTCTCTCAATAACAGAATGGGATCTTAGGATTTAGACCCGAGCATTGATTATCTCTCCAAATTCTTCCAGTTGGTGACTTCAATCTTAATAACCTATTAAGGGCTCAAAATCTCCTGGCAATTCCCAAAATTTCTTAGAATCAGAAGCACCTTCAGAGCTTATTAAAAACACATATGTCCCTGCCTCCCTCCCTACCTCCTAAGATAGAAGCTCTGGAAGTTTGACCTGGTCTCTACTTTTCCCTAGTTAACGAGTATAACTGACATATAACAAGTTTGGAAAACCATTTATTTACAACACTAAATGTGGTAGTTAAGGTTGTGTGTCAACTTGGCTGGGCCTGGTTGAGTGGCTGGGCAGCTGGATGTAGTATTCCCCATGATGAGACTGGTAATCAATTCCATGGTGGAATCTACTGTGAGCAACTGAGTAGCACAGACCTAGGGATGTGGTCTGCTTCCTGTATATAAGGAGAAACCTTGGGGAATGGTCTCCAGCTTATGGCACAGTTGAGCCCTGCATGTAGCTGAGTCATTGTTCAGCAGCCTGTCATGCTCTGCCTACCTTGGGACTTTCAATGGACTTGAATTAATGGCCTGCCATGTGATTTGGTAACATCGGGACTATGCCTTTTTACTTGTCAACCTTGGGCTTGTCAGTCTCAGCAGCCAGCAGCTGAGTGAAGAAAAGCCTCTAGCTCCAATGGGCCAGGAGCAGGAGGCAGAGCTGAAGCCCAAGATTGAGGGGCTTTTACCCAGCACCTAGAGCCCAGCACTTTGAACTCCAACTTTAAGCCTCCAAGTTGTAAGAGAATAAACTCTTATTTGTTCAAGCCATCCCATTTTTGTTATATTCCTTTCAGAGTGGCACTAGGTAACCAGAACACTATGTCACACATCTGTGTGTGAAGTAACCTGAGTGTTCATAAAAGGGACTTGGCAAATCATGACTGCCAGCATGGCACTGATGTTCGTCCTCTATGACTTGGCCAGCTTGCATCACAATGGCCCTTTCCTTTGAAAGACAATTCCTCCACTTGCAAGACTCAGATGCTGTGATGGGGAGCTGGCTGCACACATCCCGGGCAGCACAGGCTAGTGGGCTCCAATGAGTGAGGGATCAAACAGATGGAGGTCTTTTCGGGGTCCGACACTATGACCACAGTCTCTTCTTCTCAGCAATCCCTCTCTTGTAATTCTGCCGACTGCTCATTTGGCATTTGTGCTCGTGCTTTCATCCCACTGATTTGTGTCCATCATTCAAACCACAAAGGTCCACTCCAGGAGGGACAAGGACCTTGCCTTGTTCAGTGTTGCCCCTGACATGGCCAGACATGGAAAAGTCCACACACATTGTGTGCTGATTGGGCCAAAAGAGAAAGAGAATCCAACATAAAGGAACTTCCGTCTTTGGACAGCATACTATTCCTCACTGTGGTGATATAATCGTCCTGAATTCATATTTACAAAACACCGTCTTGTATAATCAACCAGTTATAATAAATTACACCTTCATCATGAAGCATCTGGCCTATCTTTAATTTGTCAATTTCTCAGACAACGTGTCTTAAGATGAATGAGCATCTAATCCACCTCTGTCATGCACCTGCATGGTGGTCTTCCTCTATGGAAACACATTCTGGGAATTTGGTCTAGTCTCACTTCTATGAATGATGAGACTTTCAAGAATACTCATTAAAAACAATCATGGGAGAAAGAAGGGCTGTGTATGCACAGGGAGACAGCTCAGGGTGCAGGAGTGCATGGAGGGATGGACACAGGGAAGAGGTAACTATGGTGAGGAAGTGGGAGGGGAGCTGTTGCATTGTGGTAAACTGTGGTCAATGTCATGAGACAAAGTATATGTGAACTGCTGTATGGAAAGTAAATTTGCTCTGTAAACCTTCACCCAAATCACAATAAAAAAAAAAGAAAGAAAGAAAAGAAATCAAAAACATATTGTTTAAAAAAAAAAAAATACTCATTAAGAATTTGATCTGGAAGAGAAACCACCAAGCCCATGCTGTAATTAAATTAGATTTCAGAGGGCTGAGAACTTCTTACACGTACTAGTACCTTGATTTGTGGCCTCTGCGAGCATTTTCTACTCTCAGCGTGAGCCTCATAAAGTCAAACACTCTCAAACCACACTTCACTTAATAGTATAGAAGACAATGGCAGCTTTAAGTGAGATAAGAGGCTTTAAACTTAATGATCCCCTGGAAAGCCCTGCCGATATGTGACTATAGTATGACGGCACTATTGTGTATATCCTATGACCTGGCCCTCAGAACTGCAGAATCATGGCGTCATGGCGAGAATGCCCCCTTGGTAGACACAATGTCCAATCCTGCCACCAGGGCAGCGGGCGCTAAAGGTCTCCAAGAGCAGAAACACCCCTTCCCTGTCCCTAGAAACCCTGTTGCTGGAGTTACTAATGGGTTAGGGACAGAGAAGGGGGTGTCAGTGAGACAGCAGGGAATCGGGCTAGCTAGGTGAAACGGACCCCTGACCCAATGCCCGTGAAATTTCAGAATCCCTGTAGACCACCACATCATTCTGTCTACTGTCATCAGCGAACTGATAAGTCGGTAAGCCAGGTGCTTGGGTGAGATAAAGAGGCTGCACATGAAAGGCCCCCAAGCTTGCCTAGTTATAAAGTGCTGACAAACCTCCGGACTGTCTCTTTAAGTCTCTCCTCGGGCACCCACTAGGTGTAGAGTGTGCTCAGTAAGGTCCACGTGACTGACGTGAGCTTCCCCCAGAGACAGGTGAGAACAAGGGTCTCTCACTGGGGTCCAGAGACATCACACATGTACACCCCAAACCTCAGAACCCCACCCTTTTCATGAATAAAGATGATGCCTCTCTCCCGCCAAAGCCCTTTTATAACCTTTAGGAATCCCTTTGTTCGTTAGCCCCTCCTCTCTCCTTTCTCTTTAATAGACTTTGGTTTGTGTGGACATTTTGCCTTTCCTGTTCAATTCTTTGTCAGCTGAAGGGAAGGATCCCTGCTCAGGGTCTCAGCACCCCAGTAACATCAGCTCCCTGCATCAGCCCAAACCCTCCCAGCTGTAGAAAAGAGGTTGTGGGTGGCGTAGAAGGGGTTCCCTTCCTGCTCTTCCCATCAGCACATCAATGAACTTCCTGGATGCTCACAGCGACAGCTCTGAAAGGCCCAGAACGCTGTGCTGAACCTCAAGCCTGGGGGTGCCAGACTAAGCGACAGATGGCCAGTGCTGCACATCTGGGATGGTGTGAACCCATGAAGGACAAGCCTTGGTCATCGAGGAAGGCAACCTACTCAAAGCACCTGTGGAGTCATGGGAGATGCAACCACAATGAGGACATGGTGGCAGAGGGGGCATATCTGGTGGGAGGCCAGTGAGGTAAAGGGGACGATGCCCAACTAAGGTGACAGAGAAGACACACCGTGCTGCCACCAGATGCCATCAGTGGTTGCTCCTAAGGGTGCCGGTTTCCCTCTTCACAGCCCTTCATTTAAGTATTTGTGTGATACTGTGGACACTGCGTTTTTCCAGTATTAGATGATATCTTACAATGTCATCCAAAAACACCTACACCTATGAAAAATGATGGTATATGCCTCCTAAATGGTTTTTATTGAAGATGTAATATTCTTTTAATTACAAGTTTATTGACTTTTAGAATAATTTTCTTCACTTGCAAAAAGCACTAAACCGAGGAGGCGGGGCAAGATGGCGGACTAGGCAGAAGGATTGCACAGACCCTCTTCAACAAAGAAAAGGGAAACCAATTAACACAGACACAGAAGATAAT
>NW_006921943.1:3453978-3474380 GCF_000298275.1 Orycteropus afer afer | reverse complement strand
GAACTGCTGTATGAAAAGTGAATTTACTCTGTAAATCTTCACCCAAATCCTAATTAAAAAAAAAAAAAGGAAAAAAAAAAAAAAGCACTAAACCCACTAGGATTACTCACACCACATATAACCATATATGCAGTGAGTGTCTGTCAATCTTAAAATTAGGTGGTTAGTGGATAGCAATAGAGACCAAGATCTCTTCTCTCATCTGTATAAAGAACAGGTCTCCAAGTCTTCAAACCTGTGTGTGCACCAAAGGAGAACCTGGACCGTGCCCTCACTAAGTGCACTAATACACACCAGCCGCCCTCTGCAGCACCACAGACTCAGGGCACAAGGACTTGCTACAGAGCAGACAATACACAAAAGCATTGTCGGACTCAAAATACACCTCACCTCAGTGTCCTCAACACTGTGGTCGTGAGAAACTGCAAAGGAAACATGAAAGCAGAGGCAGACTGGAGGGACTAGGGACCAGCTCTGACCCCCCCCCCATAACTCCATGACAGTGGACAGTACCATAATTTGGGGCAGGGGAGGTTGCTTCCATTGTCAAGGTTAGAGTAACATTGTCTCAAGGCTGAATGGAGTCCCTGTGAGGTTCAAATGATGAGTGCAGTCAGCTGTTAACGGAAAGGCTGGCATTTCACGTGCACCCTGAAGCACCTCCAAAGAAATACCTGGCAATCTACTTCCCAAAACTCAGCAATGGAAACCCTGCGGTGCAGTCTCATCTGACACACGAGGGGTTGCTGTGGCCAGAGTTGACAGTGCTCGTTGGGGAATTTTCTTTCCTTTTATTTTTTTGGTAGACTGCAGACATTGCATGTTTCACTAATATGTGTAGTCCAATTTGTCCTGCATGTAGCTGCTTCTGTGGTTAACAAAAATCTTTTCAATGCGTAACTGGTGAACAGCAATTCTCTGTCACTTCCTGTGTTGTATGCTGACCACCTATGCTGTGGCTTTGTTTGCTGAGTGCTTTTCTTACTTCAAGGGGTTCTTTGCAGATTCCTGAAGGTTCTCTATGCAACAATATGTCCACTGTAAACAGGGACAATTGGATTGTTTCCTTTCCAATCTGGCAGCCTTTTCTCTCTTTTTTGTGCCTTATTGCCATGACTGGAACTTCCAGAACTGTGCTGGACCCCAGTGGACATCATTGCCATCTTTCCCGTGAGGCTAAGGTGTTCTGTCTCTCACCTGAAGTAGGATGTGAGCTGCAGGTTTGGTGGTAGATGCTGTTTATCAAGCTGAGGAAGCTGTCCTCTGTGCATGGTTTGCTGGGAGTTTTTAATTAGAGAGGGATGTTGGATTTTGTTGAATGTTTTCTCTGTATTGATTGATATTATGCCACCATTTTTCATTTGTAGGCACTGGTTTGATAGACTGATTGATTGATCTCCAAATCTCAAGCCAGCCTTGCATTCCTGACATAACCTTCAGTTGAGCACGGTGCATAATTCTTCCTACATTTGCTGAACTTGATTGGGAATGTTTTGCTTTTTTTCTCTTTGTTCATGAAACATATTGGTCTGTCGTTTTCATTTTAAAAGAACTGGTATTTTCTCTAAGAAGACTTATTGAAAGTATAATCACTCTCCTGTAGACACCTGGTCATTATGTTTAAAAGAAGGCCCCACGTCCTGCACAGAGTGGGAAACACTGGACGGAATGATCATTGACATTCCCCTCACTGCTACGGGATCACAATTCAGTTTCTTAGGAGTCATCAGGCTTTACAGAGTGACAGGACTATGTCTAAGTGCTCTGGAATAGAAGGAATGCCCTCAGACCCTGCCCCACATGACAGCATGAACCACGTGCCACCCCACGACCCATCCTTGGAATAAAACTAAGCAGTGAAATTTAAAGCAGCAGGAGGACACACGGGGGTGGGGAAGCCTTCAATCTTCTTTCCAATAACATTCAGCACAAGAAAAGCAAGGTCTACAAATATGCCATGAAAAGGAAGTGCAATGAAATCATTCCACTTTTGGAGAAATTGCTTTCAGGTACAAGGGCAACAAATGAATGTTCTCAGGCAGCAAGTTGGGAATCCATCACCTTTGAGAACTCTTGGGGAACAGAAAGTTACTTGGTGAGTTTAATCCAAATACAGAGTTCATGAAAGGGGAAAAAATTGCAAAAAAACAAAAAGCCTACTGGAAGTAACATATCAATTTAAATACAAAATTAAAATTTTTAATGATCCCCTCAAAAAACAAAAAGAAAAATCCTCACAACTGGACCAATAAGCAGCATCACAATAAATAGAGAAAAGATTGAAGTTGTCAGGGATTTCCTCTTACTTGGATCCACAATCAGCACCTGTGATAGTTGGAGCTGTGTGTCAACTTGGCTGGACCCCAGTTGTGTGTGGTTGTTCCCATGATGGGATCGGATGACTGTGTTCTGAGTGGCCAATCTGTTGAAGGGGAGTATTTCTAGGGGTGTGGCCTGCTTCCAGTATATCCAGAGACATCTTGGGAAGAGAGACATTCTTCTGTGGATCGGGATTCTATTGTGATGCCTACAACTATCCATGAGTGAGCAGTTCACCGTTCGGCCTGGAGATCTTGGATTCATCATTCGTTGGAGTCAACAACCTGTGTACTGCCTGCCAGCCTTGAGCTCCTCAGCCCCTACAGTTGCAGGAGCCAGGAAAAGCCTCCAGCTTCCAGCTTGACGTTTGATCCAGAAACTTTGGACTTACTGGCTTCTATACTTGTGTGAGCCATTTTCCTAAAATAAATCTCTCTCTCTCTCTCTCTCTCTATATATATATATATATAGATAGATAGATATATATATAGATATAGATATAGATATAGATATAGATATAGATATAGATATAGATATAGATATAGATATATTTAAGTTTTGCTGGTTTTTGTTTCTCTAGAGAACCCAGTCTAACATAACACCCAAGGAAGCAACAGTCAAGAAATCAGACATCATATTGCACTCGGCAAATCTATTGCAAAAGACCTTTCTAAAGTGTTAAGCAAAAACATCACTTTGAAGATTAACGTGTGCCTAACCCAAGCCATGGTATTTTCATTCACCTCATATGCCTGTGAAAGTTGGACAATGAATAAGGAACACTGAGGAAGAGTTGATGCCTTTAAAGTGCATCAGCTCAACCTGTAACATGAAACAACCTTGCTCGCTGAAAGTGAAGAAGACTTGAAGCACTTACTGATGAAGATCAAAGATTACAGCCTTCAGTATGGATTATGGCTCAACCTAAAGAAAACAAAATCCTCACCACTGGACCAATAAGCAACACCATCTGAAAGAGAGAAAAGACTGAAGGTGTCAGAGATTTCATTTCACTTGGATCCACAGTCAACAGCCATGCAAAGGAGTTAAGAAATCAAAGGACATACTGTACTTGGAAAATTTGCTGAAAAAGACCCCTTTAAAGTGTCCCAGAGGGAAGATATCACTTTGAAGACTAGGGTGAACCTGACCCGAGCTATGGTATTTTCAATTGTCTCGTATGCATGTGAAAGCTGGACAATGAATAAGAAAGACTGAAGAATTGACACCTTTGAGTTGATGCTTTTGAATTGTGGTACTGGCAAAGAATGCTCAAAGTACCATGGACTGCCAAAATAACTAACAAAGCTGTCCTGGAAGATGTACAGCCAGAATGCTCCTTGGAAGCAAAAATGGCAAGACTTCATCTCATCTACTTTGGTCATGTTGTCAGAAGGGACCGTTCCTTGGGGAAGGATATCGTGCTTGGCAAAATGGAGGATCAAAAAAAAAGGGGGCAGCCCTCAAAGAGATGGATTGACACAGTGGCTGCAATGACGGGCTCAAGTGTGGCAAGGATTGTGAGGCTGGCACTGGACCGGGCCGTGTTTCATTCTGTTATACAGGGGGTCACTATGAGTCAGAGCCAACTCAGCACCACCTAAAAACAACAGAATGAAGGTGGATATGGTGGAATAAACTAATTATCTTATGATGACGACAATGAAGATGACCAAAGAATAAACCCAAAGCCAAACCCATTGTTTGCAGTGTATTCCGACTCACAGCACCCCTAGAGGACAGAGTGGAACTGCCTCATCAGGTTTCCAAGGCTGTTAGTCTTTGGGAAACAGACTGCCTCATCTTTATCCTGCACCACTGCTGGTGTGTTCAAACTGCTGACCTTTTGATTGGCAGCCAAGCTCTTATCACTGTGCTGCCAGGATTCCTAAAGAGTAATTAGATAATGCTAAAGGTTAAAGATATATTGACCCATTCCCCTCAGTTTTTCATAATCTTTTTGTTTAACTTAATGGTGATCAAATATTTAGGATTTAGCAATTCTTCCAACTTCACTTTATTCTGTTTTTCATCAATTAATCGAAAGTATTTTAGGTCAAAGGAATGTGCATGGTCTGATCCCAGTCTGCTAAGAACCTTTCACCTCTTCCCATCCCCACCCCCACCCTTTTCTCTATTTGTATTCATTAGGGAAATGTCCAGACTGATGCTCAGAAAGCGATGGTCATAGCTAGTTCTTGGTAATGAAATTTTGGAGCTGGGTTTAGTTCCTTCTTCATAATTTCCTGTAGTAAGTTTGTATCAATTTTCAAAATCAATAGACATGTATATTTTTAAAATATATAAAAGTGAAAAGAGAAGACAAAGAGGAAGAGGAAGACATTTGCAACAATTGGTTCCAATTTTCCACCAAAATGATAAATTCCCATTTTCCATAATGGTACCCAGCAATGGAAAGTGAGATTAATCTAACATTGTTTCTGTATATGGAGAAATGGCTTACAAAATGTTGCAACATAGCTATGTTTGAAAAAGCATACTCTTACAGACAAACATTTTCATAAACAAATTTTATTTCTCATTACAAGAAAATTGACCCAAGCCAGACACTGTGCGGAACACAGAGGTAGCGCGATTTACAAAGACCACATTTAGTACTAAATGGACTAATACAAGCTCTAGATTTTGGTTTAAGCCTTTGTAAACTTGTTGGTATTCGTGCTAGATTTGTACATGATAAGGTACATTGTACAGCCAGCTCTTCAGAAAATAATTGTAACGGTTTCAGGTACTGGAGGATGGCGCTCAGCAGTTATTTATACAGTAATGTTTCAGCAATCATATTAGTAAAATCAAAACACAATATGCATAGACTTTCCTCTTCAACCATACGAATGTTACCAGAAGAGATTTAATTGACAAATTTGACAGCAAGGGAAGTTATCTTTATCTCTTAGAGACAATAATGTAGTGAAAAACTAGCAGCCAAACAGGAAGACATGCACACGATGAGTAACACTGAGTTCAAAGGTTCCTATGCAACGATTTTGCACTTGGCGTTTTCATTCCATGGTATATGGCGGGGGGCGGGGGGGACAAAGCAAAAGCAGATGCATGAGGATGCTTTTCCATCAAGCTATTTTATTTTATTCTTTTGAAGAAAAAATTGTGACTCTCTCTGAAATCCTCCCACGTGCGTGATTACACGCCTTCATATTCCTGACACTATTAGTACGTGTAGCTGGTGCAGTGTGAAGCTGGTCAGAACCCTGAGGAATCTGAGCAACGTAAATAATAAAAATCTGAAGGATTAGGTCCCACACAACCATTTCCTCCCACAGATCCACGGTAGATTAGACTTATAAAGGGTCATTGACTCACCGTGAGACGTTTTCAACTTGGGCTCCTGAAAATAATAATAATCATAAAAAAGGCTGAGCTCGCCTTTAGCCCTATTCAGTCAGAATCTCCAAGTCGGCTTCCAGCCGCAGGGTCCACGCCGACTCCTGGCAACCCCACGTGTGTCAGAGCAGGACTGTGCCCTCAAGGTTTCCAGTGGCTGGTTCCTTCCAAAGTGCCTCTAAGTGGGTTCAAACCTCCAACCATTTGGTTAGTAGCCAAGTTACATTAACCGTTTGTAGAACAGTGATACACGATATGTGGCCCCTGGACCAGCAGCTTGGTACCACCTGGAGGCTTGTTAGAGGCACACAGTCTCCATCCGCCTGGGACCCTGACTCCGACTTTAGCCTCCAGGTGGTTCTGACGCTGGGAACCAGCGCTTGAGGGCCAGGCATCTAGGGTGCGGCCCGAGTATAAACCCTCCATCCAGCTCGCTGCAACGTGCAGTCAGTGCTCAGACCCCTCATTTACTCCAAACCCTTCTTACACATGAGGATAGCGGAGGCAGTGTTCCCAGCAGCACCCTACCCACAGACGTGGGGCCAAGCTCGCGCCCTGACGGCACCACCCTCTCCGCAGTGCACACGGGTGTGTTCACAGTCGTTACTTCAACCACGCTCTTCACTTACTCAGCTGTGACCCGGGAAATGGAAAGCGTTGTCCAGTGTAACTCAGGAACCCGAAGGCTCCCATCTCTCCTTGTCAACTGTTCAGTGTTGATATGGCACAAAGCAGCAAAGCCTAACTCTCAGGGGATCGATGCATCGGAAATGAAATGTACTGATCTGTTTCTGACTGGTGCATACTTTTATATCAAAATCTCATTTTATTTCAAAAGAATGACTAAATTTAATGATTTACTCGTACCTGCCATACTTTGAAAACATTGCCGCTCTGGGCCACTGTTGCTTCGCTCGGTGAGTATCCTGCATGCAAAGCGCCCCTCGGTAGCCCCTGAGGCTGTGAAGGTAACTGGGACCCAGCTGTGTGAAGACGCTCCTGGAACCCTTGCTGGTACCTGCTCCAAGGTCTGCAGCACTGAAATCTGTTCCTCTAGTGACACGTGCCAACCAGCAACATTGTCTTTACAGGGAAAATGACATGCTTGCCGACTGAGATGACTCTTCCTCACATGAAAGCCAGGGGCCCGCACAAAAGCTCCCAAACAGCATTTGTTTTCACGGAGCTCCCTCTTTGTCACAAGGTGCAACAATTCCACCCACAACCAGCACTTCCCACCCCATCTCCTGCTGCCTTGGGTCTTTGCTACGTCTAAATGTTGCTTCACCAGTGACAAGATGCTCACTTGTAACTCGGAGTTTGGTGCTTCCACTGCGGGTCATGTGACCCAAAAGCCCCCCAACCAGTTCTCATCTTCATTCACAACACATCAGAGAGAACTCCAGCCCAGGGAGCACGGGAGGCCATGCTCAGACCTCCTCAGCAAGGAGTGCCACAAGCCAACCAGAGGGAGGCTCGACCCCACAGCACCAACCAGGTCAGGTGGCTGCATCTGGACTCAAGAAACCCAACCAGGGCTCCTCGCCATGCCGGCGGGGCTCGTCCACGGGCTATAACATTTCAGAGGGAGGCCAGCACCCAAGCAGGCCCTCGGAGGGCACATCTTCTAGTCTCAGAAGAAACAGGCCACTTGTGCTCCATATTAAAAGTCACTGCTCGTGACGCTTGCATTTCTAACCCCTCACTGTAGAAAGTGGAAAGGGATCGGTTGTTGTCGCTCCTGTTAGGTGCCCTTGAATCAGTGCCGACTCACAATGACCCCGTGTCCAACAGAACGAGACACCGCCCAGTCCCACACCATCCTCACCACGGTTGCGGTGTTGGACCCACTGCTGCCACTGTGTCAGCCCATCCCATTGAGGGGCTTCCTCTTCTCCGCCTACTCTCTACTCCTCCAGGGACTGGCACCTCCTGAGAACATGCCCAGAGTGCATGAGACAAAGCCTCACCGTCACTGTTACTCAGGCGCATTCTGGTTGTACTTCCTCTGAGACAGACTCACTCTTTCTTCTGGAAGTCCGTGCATTTTCAACCTTCTTCACCAGCACTCTGATCCAAAGTTACCAGTTCTTCGCTCTTCCTCGTTCAGGGTCCGCTGCGACATGTTTGCACGGTGATGGCAGACACCATGGCCTGAGCTGGGCACATCCTCATGCTCACAGGCATCTTTGCTTGCTGACACTTGAAAAGACCTTTCGCAGCAGATTTGCTCAGTGCAGTGCATCCTAGGATTTCTTGACTGCTGCTTCCAGGGCTGTTGACTGTGGATCCAGGTAAAATCAAATCCTTGACAACTTCAATGTTTTCTCCATTTATTGCAATGATGCTTATCGGTCCAGTTGTGAGGATTTTTGTTTTCTTTATGTTGAGGTGTAATCCCTACTGATGGCTATATGTAGTCTTTGATCTTCATCAGTAAGTGCTTCAAGTCCTGTTTACTTCCAGCAAGCAAGGTTGTGTCATCTGCGTATCGAAGTCTGTTAATCAGTCTTCCTCCAATCCTGACGCCATGTTCTTCTTCACATAGTCCAGCTTCTAGGCTTATTTGCTCAGCAAACAGATTGAATAAGTGTGGTGAAAAGACACAACCCTAGTGCACCCCTTCCCTGCTTTTAATCTATGCAGTATCCTCTTATTCTGTTTAAACAACTGCTTCTTAGTCTACGTACAAGTTTCTCATGAGCACATTTAGACAGGGATTTACTAAATGTTCTACAACATCAGCTCTTCATCCACTATGGCAGATCTCCCAACATCAAGTTAGAACACACCGAGAGCAAAAACCCATCTGAGGGTGTTTCCCATGTGCACCAAGGTCAAAGTGCACTCAGCACCTCCCCATGGCATGCACTATTCAGTAGTGTGACCCCCCTTTTGTCTCACCAGGACACAACTTGAGAGTCCACAGAAGCAAACGGATGATGGTAGATGAAGGGACAACAGTGAGTGGGTACACATGAGTCAGTATGGGCACAGCACTAAGCACAGAACCAAAAAACCAAACCCCCTGCCAGAGAGTTGATTCCGACCACACACAGACAGAACACCAAACCCACTGGCCTGGAGTCGATTCCGACCACGCACAGAGAAGGAAATGTCCAGGCCTGCTACTATTTCTGACAATCTTGTCAAATCCAATCAAGATGCTGACAGAGAAGCCTGGGATGAAAACAGTGGATGCTGTGAGTCCACCCACGAAGAAGAGAAACCGTGGTCCAGACTCCAAACCACTGTCCCAGGTCAGTGAAGAAAGAGCCCAACTACACATTACAAAACGCCCTCCTTAGAGAAGATGGCCATGTGCACACGCCACCCCAAGAGACCTTCTCAGCACTTCAAATTGTTGTTCTGGCTCAACTTTTCTACCGATTTCTTCTAGAAAATACATTAAAATGCAGCCCAAATTAAAATCAGGTATAATTACCAGTTTGTGAGTTATTGCCCAAAGCCAACAAGATTATCAGAATTTTAGGCCACCTAATCTTAGCGCGGGACTCCCTGGGGGCACAGATGGTTACACATTCAGCCACTAACCAAAAAGCTGGAGGTTCGAATCCATCCGGGGTACCTCGGAGGAACAACCTGGTGATTCTCCTCTGAAACACCAGCCCTTGGGAGGCCTGCGAGCTGGACACACATGGGATCATGTGGGTGGAACTGGCAACTGTGTTTGTTTTGTTTTGTTTTACTCTTTCTCCAGTCTTCTAAAATAAAAGGCGATTAGGCCTAATTGACAAAGAGCCCAAGGTCCTGCATTTTCTGAACAGCCTACAGGGAACTAATGACGTGTCATAAGAAGCCACTTGCAGACTTAAGACATGGGAGGCGTGGGAGGCCGGCACGGAGGAAGCGGAGCAGGCACTTCAAGCAGGTGCCACACTGATGGCGGACCGGGCTTGGCCGGGTGGCGTGCGCCCCGAGGGCGCGGCGGCTGTGCTCCCTGCGGCTTCCGCAGCGCCTCCCAACGTGTGGGGAGCGAGGGCCGCCAGGAATGTGCAGCGGCCGCCGAGCCGTGGTCCCCGCGAACGGGCTGGAACGGCCCTTGCACGGCCCCCACGCAGGGCCAGGACTGCGCCCCGGCGGCCGTCCCAGGGCGCACGGACGGCGGAGACCCCCCAGCTCCGGCCCTCCCGCGGCTCAGGCGCCTGGCGCCGCGTCTCCTCGCACTGGCGCCGCACCTGGGAAAGACCGAGGATAGATGCCTCACCTGTGATGGAGGAGGACGTGAGGCAGGCCCGGAGCGGGAGGTGTGGGCGGAACCGGTTCAGGGAGAACCACGAGGTGGGGGCGGGACTTCCCCGTGTCCACGTGTCAACAAAGAGGGTGCAAGCAGAGGTGTCCAGGGACGCATCCGAAGGTGGCCTAGGAGCTCACGCTGCCTGGCGCGTCCGTGTTGAGGCAGCGAGAGGCGGCTCGAGGGTCCGGCGCCCGAAAGGGCCCGTTCATCACAGGCACCGGGCCTGGCTTGTGCTCTCCACGCGTGTCCATATGAAGCCACAGGGCTCGGCGGTTTGGATGCCCCGAGCCCCTCTGCCTGCGTGGGAGCTACACGGAGCGGCAGCAGCTGTCTTGGGGCTGGAGACATGGCTAAGGAGAAGGCATCCATCTTCTTTGAAAGTCACTGACAAACACGCCTCCCCGGCAGCCAGACTTCAAAAACACACTTCTGGCTCTCCCTCGGCCTGGCTGCTGGCCAAAAGGCAGGTGTCTCCTTCCAGCTTTGTTCAATGACCCAGAGCAGGCGCTGCAAAGGCCACCATATTAATTACACAGCAAGGAAAACAAGCTACCCGGGGGCAGACAGACCCTTGGCAAACTCGAGACACCCCCTGCCCTTCTCCAGATATTTGTCTGTTACGTGGTGCCCCCGCAGCCCTTTCAGAAAATTGTACTTAAGTTGACAGAATCTTTGCAAGGTAAGTTGCCATCAGCATCCACACTTGGTTTTAAAGTAGAATAAGCCTACACGTGGACTCAGAGATGTCGATTAAAATGACGGCATGCAGGAGAGAGGAACTGCCTGTCCACGGGCAGAGGCTGCTGCTGTGGGAGCTCTGCCAGGTCCAGTCTGTCCTTCTGGGCGTGGCCTCTGGCTTCCAGCATCCGAACAGCACCTGGGAAAGACCAAGGATGGATAAGAACGCACGCTGCATCCTGAGGCACGCGTCCAGTCTACTTCCGAGAAACTAGCTACATCAGCTCACGCATGGTTACTACTTCCATGTGTGTCTAGGAATTGAAGCAAGACACCCGCAGGCAAAACAGAAAAAGGAAAGGGGAGGTGATGGGACAGGACATTGCACCCCCCCCCCGGAGTCTCATGCAAGTTCGAAAGCAACCAGAGGCACCTCTTTGCACAGTTGGCTGGATCCAGATCCCAGACATGGTTCTGCCTCGTGCAACAGCGATGTGAGTTCCAGAAATCACAGGAGGTATCAGTGTCGGGTTAAACTGCTCTGCTGCAGAATTGTGGTAAAGTGCGAACAGTGTGCAGTGCCAGATACCTCCTGTGCTTTAAAACACTCACAGATACACTCACACACACACACATGTTCACGTGCAGTCAGGCACACTCACACACATACTCATATGCAGTCACACACGCTCATATGCACACTCTCACACACACACATGTGCACGCATGCTCACATGCACAGTCACACACACTCACTCACACACACACATGCACACACACCCTCACACATAGCTTTTTCCCGGCCGAGAGACATGCAAGCTCAGGATCACACAGCCTTTGTAGCAAGTTTCTCCGGTTGTGTCCAGAGAATCACTTGTATCCTTGCAAATGTAAACACGCTTTGTGGAAGGAATCTAGTTACTGAAGATAAATCGACAAGCTAGAGAAGTAAACTGCCAAAGGTTCAGAGTTGCGTTTTTTAATCTAAAACTTGGTATTTCATTTGAAGTCTTGATTTGACAAAAGTGTACATTATTCAAAATCCTTTAAAAAGAAAAACTTCTTATGTTTGTCTCCCTCTAAAAGATACCAAAGTCTTGCAGTCTGAGAATTTCTTTTCTAATACAGCATAATATTCACAGTCATGCGGTTTTCTCCTTGTAAACACAAGTAAATATGAGGTTGTCATGACACCTACATCGGAATCTCCAGAGGTGGTAGTTTTATCCTTAAATTAATGTCTCCAGAGGGAATGATATTTGAGAAAATGTGCATTCAAAAATTATCACAAATTTAGTGCAGAAACCTTAAGTTTGCTTGAGAAGTGCTATCACCAGGTACGCTCACTCACAAGTTAGTTTCCTTCAAACTTCAGTTGAACCAAAGGTGTGGGCCGTTGCCCTCAAGTCCCTTCTGACATGTGATGGCCAAGTGTTACCGAGTAGGACAGCTCCGTCTGGTTTTCCTGCCTGTAGGCCGTACAGAAGCAGATCGCAGCCCTTTCTCCTGCAGAGTCAGTGGATGGCTTCGAACCGCCGACCTTTCAGCCAGCAGCAGAGCACACACCACGTGCTTCACCAGGGACCCCATCAAATGATTTCTATGATTTAGTCCTATGGCATGACCATTACTTCCTGGATCTGACCAGTCTTTGGTGCCACAGAAATTACCATCTAGATGTCATTTCTCCAGAAATTCCTTCTCTTGGGTAGGTTCCATTCACAGCATAGCTAATACCCTGGCAAAGTGCCTATCAAACCTTAGTGCCCACTTCATATATTTACGGCTTCCACAACATGACCCATTGCACTTGGCACATTTCCTGATTTTGCTCAGTTAGCCCTGGGAAGCCTAAGTTCACAGGGCAGTCATTGCCAAGGCTGGAGTCGTTGCCTCCGTGCTTGGTTTGCCTGAATGCCACTCTTGGTCACACGCTGAAGCAGCCGAGCCTCAGAAGTCCTGCTTGCTATTTACTGCAGGGAGCAACTCCAACCTGTGCACGTCAGTCTCATTTCTACCTAAGAGCTGAAGTCTGTATTAAATAGCCAAAAAAAATTTTAAAAAAAAATTTCAGGTAAATCTTGCATTCTGTGCTCCATGATTATATATTAGATCATATAATTTTAAATATTACCTCCTTTCTTAAAATGTAAGAACCAAAGCATAGTTGTTGTTGTTGTTGTTGTTGTTTCCTAAAGAAATTTGCTACAAAATGTAGATCACAAATACCCTTGACCATATTATAAGGCTGCTACTTACTCTATAAAGACTCAAACCAGGGCTTCAAACCAGCTCAGTCATGGTTGGTGGAGCAGAACAGGGATGGAATGGGGTCTGCAAAGTGTGGGTGCCTGGACCCGTAACCAGAATGGGGAAAGTTACAGGTCAACTCCCTGCTGGAAATGCCATCTGCCCTTCGAGAGCAAGGGCAGCATGCTCATCATGTGTTCAGGAGACTCTGAAGCCCGGAATTGAATCTGTCTATGGAATTCTAGGAGCTCTGGTACCTTAGTGCCTAAGGCACTTGACTGCTAACCAGAAGGCTGGTGGTTCAAACCCACCAGCCACTCCTAGGAAGGAAGATGAGGCAATCTACTTCCGTAGTGATACTGCCTCGGAAACTCAAGGAGGGGTCACTGTGAGTCGGGTCCGACTCGATGGCACATAACACAACAACAACATGTAATTCTAGTCAACTTTCTTTTCTTAAGAAGTATAAAACTAGATTTCATTTTTTGTTTTTGAAATACAATTTAGAAATAAAATTTTAGTCAATTTCCCTTAAAAATAATCTTCACCATATCTCTTGATCCACAGAGTCAGAAACAACGGTGCCCAGCTTAAAGACAGAGGCCAACCACACGACTCTGAATGTCTGTCACTCTCTACAGTTCTGGCAGTAATGCAATCTTCTTAATCAGGCTCCTGAAATAACTCACTCTGCCTCTTCCAAAACTCCCATTCCAGGGCTTTGACCCATAATTTTTCCTGTTCTGGTTATCATTCAAGGCACCCATATTTTGCAAATTCCAATCCATCTCAGTTTCACTTTGTTAGCTATGGCTGAGCCAGTTCAAAATACTTTGACACCCTGAATTGAATCTATCTATGGAATTCTAGTCAACTTTTCTTAAGAGGGATAAAACTAGATTTCATTTTTTTGTTTTTGAAATAAAATTTAACTCAATTTCCCTTAAAAATAGTCTTGACTAGACTTAGGAATTTCCTACATGGACTGAAGTTCTTTTTAACACAAGCAGAATTTAAGTAAAATAATATGAATTGCTGTTAGGATAACAAGTTGCAGCCTTCCTTAACATCTCACTGTATTTTTTTTTTTTTAATGTATCTGGTTCACACATGGATACTCAGCAGTAGAACTATATCTTTTTTCACACATGAGTGCAGTTAGTGGATGGTGGGGTGTCGATGCGACTCTTCTCCTTCATGTCGTGGCGAGGTGATTCAGTGTGACGGGGACACTTGAACACTTGCTTATAGGCCTTCCTGAAATTCTCAGAGAGAAACGCATAGATGATGGGGTTCACAGAGGAGTTGCTGTAGGCCAGGCAGTGTGCTGTGATTCTGAAGAGGAATGAGGCAGGGGTCAGCGGGAAGACTCCAAATTCAACCCAGAGATGGATGATATGGTGCGGCAGCCAGGATATCCCAAACACCACGACCACCACCAGCACCGTCTGCGCAGTCTAGTGAGAAGAAAAGGAACATGTGTCCATTACAACAGAGAGAGCACCCGGTATTGTCCATACATGCCCTAAAATAATTTCTCATTTTCATTGGACCAAATCTACTTTAAGTGCTAACCTTTACTCCATTTCTTATTTCTGTTCAAAATTTCAAGTCCTGCCATCAACATCCCTGGTAATCATTTTGTAATGCATGTAAAATATGTGTGAATCATGAAGTTGCTGGGCAATGCAAATGGTTTACATTCTCCACTGCTCACTGAAAGGTTGGAGGTTCAATTCCAACCAGAGGCACCTTGAAAGAAAGGCCTGGTGCTCTACTTCTGACAAATCGGCCACTGCAGGCCCTGTGAAGCAGAGCCCTACCTTAACACATGGGGCACCATGAGCTGGAGCTGACATTGTGGCAACTGGGTCCAGTCGAGATGAAGTGCTGTAACCATGAAGCCAATCAAAACTCTTCATGCAGCGCGGTGGGTGTGTGAACAGGGGTGGGGCTCTGATGAGCACCAGGCCCCAAACAGGCACCTCACACCCAGGCAGGTCCATGTTTATTTCTCCTCTGTTGAGTACCATCAAGTCAATTCCAACTGTTAGAAACCCCATCTGACAGCGTCAACTGCTGCACAGGGCTTTCTAGATGGTAATCTTTTCGGGAGATCACCAGCTCTTTTTCCCATGGAGCCACAGTGGGTTGCAGTCACTGGCCTTTCGGAGACCCAGGGCTCCTTTCTCTGCTTTGTTGTTTTTGTGGTTAGGTGCCATTGAGTTGGTTCCAACTCACAGTGACCTCATGTGCAACAGAACAAAACAGTGCCTGGTCCTACAGCATGCTCACAAACACCACCACACTTGAGCCCATCGCTCCAGCCACTGTATCAACCATCCCCACCAAAGGTCCCCTTCCTTTATGCTGACTTTCCAGTTTTCCAAGCATGATGTCCTTCTCCAGAGACTGGTGACCCCGGACAACATGTCCAAAGTGTGTGAGACAAAGTCCCACCATCCTTGCCTTCAAGGAGCATTTTGGCTATACTTCCTCCAAGACAGGGTTTCTGGTTCTTCTGGGAGTCAATGGTATATTGAATATTCTTTCCCAACACAATTCAAAGGCGTCAATTCTGCTTCTGTCACTCTTACTCACTTCCAGCTTTCACACGCAGATGAGGAGACCAGCCATGCACATGACCGATGGCCTGGGCAGGAGCACCCCAACCTCAAAGTGACATCCTCACTTTAAACACCTTAAAGAATGATTTTGCAGCAGGTTTGCTCAACCCAAATGTCATCTGATCTTCTGATTGTTGCTTCCACGGCCGTTGATCATGGATCCAAGTAAATGAAATCCTTGACAACTTAGACTTGGGTAAATTAAGGCCAGTATACACTGCTAGCCTGAGTCAGAATCAACTCAATGACAGTGGGTTTGGTTTGGGTTGACACCGATGCAATGATGTGTTCCTGAAGTCACTCCAGTTTAGTTCTGCAGACTAATTAGCCCTGATCCCTTACTTTCACCTCAGCCCTTCCCTTGCTGCCCTTAAATCAGAAATACACAGGAGCAGGGGCAGATTCATATCTTTCCTTTGTGATCCCCACTGGACAGGCCATAGAGGGGCATCTTTCCTCATTAAGGACCTCAACACAAGAGGCACACACACACACATATACACACACACAGCCCTTGGGTGCTGTTTCGTCCCCTGGTTTCTCCATCACACTGTGTGTTGTGTGAATACAGATCACCTCCTCAACTGGCCACGAGCCTGAAGGGCTGGGGTGAAGCCTCACAGTGACCTCTCTCACCCAGCTTCCAGCCTGTTCAATACAAAAGCCACCAGTAGATAACTAACTAGGAGACAAACCGAAGACTCTGTCTCCATGGATCTAGATAAACAGTGGTCTACTTTATTGAAATGCCTTTGTGGATGGAGTCTAATAGTTTCTAAACTATGAATACAAAACACTCAAGAAGCTCCTTCCATGAGATCATTCTCCTTCCACAAGATTAGTTCACGAGCCAAGCAAGGCCCACTCTTGGTGGCTAGGCAGAGCCCATGCTGTATGCATGGCCCTTCAAATTGCATTGATCCATCGCTGACCTTCTGGGTTATGTCATGAAGCCCCCTCAAAACACAGTGGAGCTGATGCTACAATGATCCATGGCAAAAAAATGCGAAAACTGAGCCTTTGAAGGCTCAAGGCAAGTGCCCAATGCCCCACAGCTGAACTGCAAAGTGTTGTGGACGGAATTGTGTCCCCAAAACATGGGTTGAAATCCTGTACCTGTAGATAAGGAGCCCTGGTGGCAAACTGGTTAAGTACTCAGCTGCTAACAAAAAAGTTAGTGATTCAGTCCCACCCAGTGACTCTGTGGGAGAGCCCTGGTGATCGGCGTCTGTGCAGATTATAGCCTAGAAAGCCCTGTAGGGTGGTTTTGCTTTCTGAAATGAGCTCTCCTTGAGTGGAAAATCGACTCAATGGCACCCAGCACGACATACCAGTGGGTGTGATCCTGCTAGGAACTGGGGTTTTCTTTGTTACGGTGATGAAGCCATAGCTGTGTAGGATGTACCCTAACCCTGCTCACTCCTGAGTTATAAGGAGCAGAGGAGACACAAGAGGAAGTACAAACAGAAATGAAGGGGATGGAGATGCCGCTGGAAAATCCCCAAGGAATGCAAAACAGAGAGAGACAGACGGCGGGGGGGGGGGGGAGAGAATGAGACAGAGAGGACAGAGACAGAGAGAAGGAGACAGAGAGAGACAGGGAGACAGAGAAAGAGACATGGAGAAAGAGGCAGACAGAGAGAAAGAGAGAGAGGGAGAAAGAGGCAGGAAGGGAGGGAGAGAGACAGGGAGAGAGAGAGGGAGACAGAGAAAGACAGGGAGAGAGAGAGGGAGACAGAGAGAAACAAGGAAGGAGGAAGAGAGGGAGAGAGAAGGAGGGAAGGAGACACAGAGATAGAGAGACAGGGGCAGAGAGACACAGAGAGAGAGGAAGACAGAGAGAGAGAGCATGCCCTCAAGACCCTGAATTTGGCCTCAGCCTCCTGAATTGTGAGAAAATAATTTTCTGTTCATTAAAGCTACCCACTTGAGGCATTTCTGTTACAGCAGCTGTGGCCAACCGAGACATAAGGTTAGCCCTGGAGACCAAGTCTGTGCTCCCAAATCCATGCTCTCAACGTGCAAACACGGGAAGGAACAGTCACGACCCTCCCTGGAGGCCATCCACCACATCACCCTCTGGTCAGGCAGACAGTTGTGGGGCTGAGCGGATAATAAAAGCCCCAGAAGACATTTGTCTCCATTCTCTAACGTAACCTGACCACAAAGCTTTGCCAGTCTTCCCTATTCAGGGCTGATCCAGTGCCCAGTTCACTTTATTAGGGAGTTCAGTACTCATAAGAAGCTCGGGTAGCACGCTGGTTAAGGCACTCTGCTGCTAACCAAAAGGTCAGCAGTTCAAATCCACCAGCCACTTCCACAAAGATTTACAACTTTGGAAACCCAATGGGACAGCCCTACGCTGTCCTATTAGGTCCCTATAGGTCAGAATCGACTAGATGACATTGGGGTTTTCTGGTCAGTTCTCACAGAAAAAAGAAATATTCATGGATGAGCCAAAGCCCAGTTCCCTTTCCCAGGGAGTCCAACCTTCAGAGGAAAGAAAAACACGCAAAGGATTTGTCCTTCCAGCATCTTGCCCAAGGCTAGGAGTCAAGTCCTCTTTTCCTCAGACACAGTCAGGCTGTGATACAAAGAGCCCTACTTTTCCTCAATCAGACTGTGACATAAGGAGCTCCCCCTTTTCCTTAGATGGAGTCAGGCTGTGATATTTTGAAAAGACTGTACTTGGTTATGTGGAGAAGGAAACAATAGTAACATCACTTTCTTCCTCCTCTCCCCACACGTCTCAGGGACCAGAGACCATGAGGCACACATCTTCCCTCTGATCTTAGATCTTGACACTGAGGTGGAAGTGTCATGTGAGAATGACCTGGAGGCTGTCTACTGTTCTCCCTTCTTCACAGGAATATTCCTGTGAGAGTGGATGGAAAAGGAGAGGAACGCTGGGAGGACAAGGAGACAGAAGGGGCAGAGTGAAAGCAACTGTCTTTCTGGTTGTGTGCCATCAAGCTGATTCCAACTCATAGAGACCCTATGTTGTTGTGGTAGTTGGGTGCCATCAAGTCGGCTCCAACTCATAGTGACCATACACAATGCAACAATGCAACACACTGCCATCGAGTAGGATTTGACCCAGAGCAACCCCTCCTGGGGTTTCCAAGACAGTATCACTATGGAAGTAGATTGCCCAACCTTCCTTCCAACAAGTGGCTGGTGGGTCTGAACTGCCAGCCTTCCAGTTAGTAGTCAAATGCCTTAGGCACTATGCCACCAGAGCTTCTATAGTGACCTGAATACAACAGAATGAAACACTGTCTGTTCCTGCACCATCCTAAAAATATTTGCTGCGTTGGAGCCCATCGTCACAGCCACTGTGTCAATCCACTTTGTTGAAGGTCTTCCCCTTTCCCACTGACCCCCTGTTTTATCAACCATGATATCCTTCTTCAGGGAACGATCCCTTCTGACAATATGGCCAACGTATGTGAGAAAAAGTCTGGCCATTATTGCTTCTAAAGGCATTCGATCTCACTGCTCCCAGGACAGATTTGTTAGTTGTTCTGGCAGTCCATGGTACTTTCAGTATTCTTTGTCAACACCAACTCAAACGCATAAACTCTTCTTCAGTCTTCCTTTTTCATTGTCTGTCTTTCACATATGCATGAGGCTATTGAAAACACAATGAATGGCTTGGGTCAGCCATACCTTAGCCTTCAAACAGACTTCTTCTTCTTTTTAACATTTTAAAGAGGTCTTTTGCAGCACATTTACCCAGTTCAATATGTCATCTGATTTTTTGACTGCTGCTTCCATGGGTGTTGATTGTGGATCAAAGTACATGAAATCCCTGGCAATGTCAATCTTTTCTCCATTTATCATGATGTTGCTTATTGGTCCAGTTGTGAGGATTTTTGTTTTCTTTATGTTGAGATGTATCCATACTGAAAGCTGTAGTCTTTGAGCTTCATCAGTAAGTTCATCAAGTCCTCTTCATTTTCAGCAAGTAAGGTTGTGTCATCTGCATGTCACAGGTTGTTAATCAGTGTGTTAGGCTGGGTTCTCTAGAGAAGCAAAACCAGTAAAGCTTAGAAGGAGAGAGAGAGGAAAAAAAAATATCTTAGGAAAATGGCTCACACAGTTATAGAAGCTGACAAGTCCCAAGTTCCTGGATCAAACATCAAACTGGAGCCCTTTCCCGACTCATACAGCTGTAGAGGCTGACCAGCGAAAGATTGGCAGGCAGTAAACCGGCTGTTGACTTTGGCAGATAACGAATCCAAGATCACCAGGCAGAATGGTGGATTGTTTGCTCTCAGACAATTGTAGGCAGCACAACAGGATCTAGTCCCACAAAAGGTTCTTTCTTTTTCCCAGGATGTCCATAGATATATATTGGAAGCAGGCCACACCCCTAGGGAAACTCCCTTTCAATGGATTGGCTGCTCGAATCATATACATCCAATCTCATCATGGGAATAATTACTTTACAACTGCTTAAACCAGTCAGAATCGTGGTCCAACCAAGTTGACACACAACTCCAACTATCACAATGAGTCTTCCTGCAGTCCTGATGCCACCTTCTTCTTCATACAGTCCAGCTTCTTGGATTATTTGCTCAGCTACAGATTGAATAAGTATGGTGAAAGGATACAACACTGATGCACAAACTTCCTGATTTTTAACCATGCAGTATCGCAACTCAGGCCCTCCCAGAGTAGCAGGCCGGAAGAGCAGGAGAAAGGGGATAAAAAGCCAGGAACCCGGACAGAAGAGCAGTCAGCCCCAGGGTTGCAGGTGAGGAGAGACAACTCAGGGATGCCTGAAGTAGCAAGTGGAAGAGCAGGAGAAAGGGGATTAAAAGCCAGGAAGCCAGAGAGAAGAGCAATCAGCCAAAGGGATTAGGTGAGGAGAGGCAACTCAGGCCCACCCAGAGTAGCAGACC
>NW_006921943.1:3429837-3450698 GCF_000298275.1 Orycteropus afer afer | reverse complement strand
ACGAAAGAGGGGGAGGCCTTCAACGAGATGGATTGACACGGTGGCTGCGATGATGGGCTCAAGTATAGCAGGGATTGTGGGGCTGGCGCGGGATCGAGCAGTGTTTCGTTCTGCTGTGCATGGGGTCGCTATGAGTCGGAAACGAGTCGACGGCACTTAACAACAACAACAACATCGCCTTACTCTGTTTGAATGGCAGCTTCTTGGTCTATGTACAGGTTCCTCATGAACACAATTGAGTGTTCTGGAATTCCCATTCTTCTCAATGCTGCTGTCTTCCAAATTTCTTGGCACAGACAAATGAGTGTTTCTGGTGTTGCTTCCATTTGTTTAAACATCTCAGTGGGTATTCTGCCAATTCCTGGAGGCTTGTTTTTCAACAATTCCTTCAGTGCAGCTTGGCCTTCTTCCTTCAATACCATTGGCTCTTGATCACATGCTACCTCCTGAAATGACTGAATGCCAACAAATTCTTTTTGGTACAGTGACTCTGTGTGTTCCTCCCATCTTCTTTTGATGCTTCTTGCATCAGTCAATATTTTGCCCATAGAGTCCTTCAATATTGCAACTCAAGACTTGAGCTTGTTTGTTTGCTTGTTTGTTTTTCCATTCTTTCACCTTGAGAAAGTCTGAGCGTGTTCTTCCCTTTTGGTTTTCTAATTCCAGGTCTTTGTACACTTCATTATAATACTTTCTTTTGTCTTCTTGAGCCACCCTTTGAAATCTTCTGTTTTGCTCTTTTATTTCATCATTTCTTCCATTTGCTTTAGCTACTCTATGTTCAAGAGCAAGTTTCAGAGTTTCTTCTGACATGTATTTTGGTCTTTCTTCCTTTCCTGTCTTCTTAATGACCTTCTTCTTTCTTCATGTATTATGTTCTTAATGTCTTCCCACAACTCATTTGGTCTTTGGTCATTGCGTTCAATGCATCAAATCTACTCTTCAGATGGTCTCTAAATTTAGGTAGGATATAATCAAGGCTCTTGTGGATTTGTTTTAATCTTCTTCAGCTTCAACTTGAACTTTCATATGAGCAGTTGAGGGTCTGTTCCACAGCTGTTCCCTGGCCTTGCTCTGGCTAAAGATATTGAGCTTCTCCATTGCCTCACTCCACAGATGTAGTCGATTTGAGACCTTACAGCAACCCCATATGGCAAAGTAGAACTGATCAGAGGCTTTCTTAGGCTACAGTCTGTATGGGAGCAGACTGCCAGGTCTTTTCTCCCAAACTGCCAAACTGCCAACCTTTCAGGGAGCAGCTGCGTATTTAATCAACAACCTATTGCGGCTTATTTTTCTGTGACCTCACTGTGAAGGAAGAACAATATGCAAGAACTTGACTTCATGACAGGAAATCACTGTTCCACCAGAGGTTCTTCCATTGGAAATGTAGCTACATAAGCTGCAGGGACATCAGCAGGAATACCTCACTCTGTGGGGTCAACCCGCAGCACTATAAGGAGATTCCCACGTGATGGAAGGACTTCCGTGTGACTCCTTATGAACGGAAATCCTTCTGTTAACAGAAAAGAAAAGAACAGCCTTCTGCTGTTACAGGAAAGGACATCTGGCAAAGGTGAGCAGTCACCCACTTGTAAAGAGTTGATCCCTCGGTGGGAGTAAGATCGGAAGCCAGGGTGTCTACCCCAAGGTATGTGGGGGGGGGGGTAGGCATACGAGAGACAACTAGAGGCCATCAAGGCATGGCCCAAGACTCATGGTCAGGATGGGCCCAGGGTGAGGCACACAGATTGGGCAGGTGCACAGCCAGCATCGGCCAACCTTCCTGCCCCAGCTGCCCCAGGAACCAGCGGCCCAGCACCCTGCGGAGCACCACTGCCCCACCTGTGAAGAGGGTAAACCACTGGAAGGTTTTGCAGCCAGTGCCTAGTCCACTGAAGTGCTAAACACAACTCAGCTATTAAAACCTGGCAACAGGTTTTTATATGATGATCAGCTTACACATTAAAGCCACTTAAAGCAGGGGCACCAGACAGATCAATCATTTGCTTCCATAGATTAAGGGAGTGTCTGCTATCAGCCCATTTACTCTTTTAGCTCAGAACAAACTCTACTGGATGTGATTTAATCAAGATAATCTACAAATAATTACACCTACAAAATAGAACAGAAAACGTAATATTTTCTTTCTAAGACAACAGGAACTTCTCTCTACCTCACAAAATAAATACCCTCTGTTTATCTGGTTCCACTGCTTCCTTGAGGATATTTCACGAAATGCAAAGCTTAGGGCAGAGATAGACTCCAGCAGCTTAATGAGATTCCTATCCCGACAAGGTCCATAAGGCAGAAAGTGGTGGGTTTTGGCTGTGTTGTTTTTTGTTGTGTGTGTTTTTAATACAAATTCATTGCAATGTTTTCCCAAACGCTGTCTGCTTCCTGTCCTCTCAAAAGCATGGACAAGAGTCGGGTTATTTTTCTTGGTTTACCAGTAGTTTTGGGATGTGAGTGGTTACAATTTACAACATACGCAGAATGATAGAATACTGAGGCAGGTTTCCTTGGACAGTATCACTCATCTGACTGTCACCATGAGTCAAAATCGGCCTGATGAGAGTGGGCAGGGTTTGGTGCGGTCTCTGGGTGGTGCAAACAGTACACACGCTCACCTGCTAACCAAAAGGTTAGCGACTGGAGTCCACCCAGAGCAGCCCGGGAAGCAAAGCCTGGTGGCCTGAAAGGTCAGCCAGGCAGAGGTCCAGGGAGCACAGTCCTGCTGCCACGCACGGTCGCCAGGAGCTCGCGTTGACGCCACAGCGGCTGGCTGTTCAGTTGTCACGTGCTGCCTTGGCGAAGAGCATTGAATATACCGTGGTTGTCAGAAGAGCGAACAAATCTGTCTTAGAAGAGGCACGGCCAGCTTGCTCCTTGGAAGTGAGGATGGTGAGGCTTGACAGCGTAGACATTAGCCATGTCATGAGGAGGAGCCAGGCCTTGGGGAAGGTCCTCATGCTTGGTACAGGAGAGGGTCAGGGGGACAAAGGAAGAGCCTGAGTGAGACGGATGGACACAGGGCTGCACCGAGGGGCTGAAGCACAGCAACGATTGTGAGGGCGCTGCGGGAGCCAGGGGCATTTCGTTCTGTTGTATGTGGATGGGGTTGCTAGGAGTCAGAACAAACTCGGTGACACCTAACAACATTAACAGCCACCACCACCACATGACAGCTTATTTGCTCCCTGTAAACAAGGTGGCAGTTAACTATCAAAAACCATACCTGACATCTGTTTTCTGTTTCATGGCTACTAAGGGTCAGAGAGTGTGGGGAGGGCAGAGAAAGCCTGTTCTCTGAGTCCAGGGCTCGTTTTCTAAAACCTTCTCATATGGGAAGAATGAATAAAGTCAGGAACTCTAGCTATCAATCATCCACCTATCTATCATCTATCAGTCATCTATCTATCTATCATCCATCTATCTATTGATCTGGTGGCGTAGTGCCTAAGGTACTTGACTGCTATCTAGAAGGCTGGCGGTTCAAACCCACCAGCCACTCCTCAGGAGGAAGGTTGGGCAATCTACTTCTGTAGTGATACGGCCTCGGAAACCCAAGGAGGGGTCGCTATGAGTCGGGCCCAACTCAATGGCAGTGGCTTTTATCATCCATCTATGTATTGATCAGCTACCTGTCTATAGATCGTCTATCTATCTATCCAGTTGTCACGTGCCATCAAGTCTGTTCTGACTCACGGCGTCCCAAGAGGATAGAGTGGAACTGCCCCATAGGGTTTTCTAGGATGTCAATCTTTATGGAAGCAAAGTTCAAACCAAACTCACTGCCATTAAGTTGATTCCGACTCATAGCAACCCTATAGAACAGAGTGGAACTGCCCCTGAGAGTTTCCAAGGTTGTAATCTTTATGAAAGCAGACTGCCACACTTTTTTCCTGCAGGGTGGCAGGTGGGCTCTGTCAGCCTTTTGGTTAGCAGCCGAGTGATTAACCACTGCACCACCAGGACCCCAGCATCGATGGAAGCATATGGTTATTTCTGGAGATGTATACATACACAGATTCAGTTACAGAGATAAATGTAGATACAGGCAAATGGAGCAATTGCTTACCCAAGCAATAATCTTTAGGTCTTTCATTGTAAAGTACAATAGAAGCTTTCCTGGTCATTTCTTATCAGACTTATTCTCATGCCTTTAATCATTCTGTTCTTTTCAGAGACTTACTTACACAGTTTCTCTCCAACACTTTTTCAAATACAGAGACTAAAACTCACCCCAGCACACACACTAGATCTGGAAGATGTTAAAGACACGTATTTTTCTTCCCTCCTGGTAAACAACAAGCCTATCAATCAACATTGAACTTCCATCCACATCCATATGTCTTCCTGCTGGCTCTCCCAGGGCACCTCACACCGGGTAGCACTTTGGGATTTACTTGTTACACAAATGCATCCCTTCAGCTGCAAACTGAACTCCTCCATGGAGCCAATTCAACTCTGAATCCCCTGACCCAGCTCAGGCCGGGCAATGCAGGTGTTCTATAAATAACTGTCCAATGGTGGTGTGCTAGAAATAATTGTGTAAGCATCCTTTCTTGTCCTGGGTGAGCACTCCTGCTGTGGAGGAGAGATGTGTCTCGGAGGAAGCACCAAGCATGGACTGGCCACGAGGGGACCCCGGCACCCGGCGCTGCACTGGAAATAGGGGGCAGTGCACTGGAAATAGGGCAATGCAAGCTCGCAGGGCGGCTCCCACCCATGCGACCCAACACCTCGTCGGCGGTGGCAGGGGGGCCCAGAAGTGTACATTATACCCTGGACGGCAGCGGCTGCTGTGCCGGGTGCACTGAGGAAAGGAAACTGCAGGACAGTCCAGCTCCATAGTGGCAGCTGCTACGCTTAGGTCGGCACTGGAAAGACAACGACTGTCTGTCTAATGCAAGTTGGTTTTGCTGGCAGAAAACAAACAAACACACAAAAACCTTAATAGTGGTGCTTTGTAACCCACTGTCTACCACTGCCTTTCACTGACTCTGGAACAGATGTGTTCTCACGCACATTCCTGAGTATAAACCAGAACTTGAAACAGGTTCACCCCGGTTCAACTCCCTGCTGACAATTTGCATTTCCTCCCCAGACAGACTGAATCACCATCAATCATACTGTAACAAGATTGCCAGGTGATTCTTATGTCTGCATGTTGTATCCTTACGTCTATATCTTATACCCTTAGTGTATATATTTTTGTGTCCTTCCATATGTATTTTGTATCCTTCTGTATACACATTTTGTATCCCTATATATATATTTTGTATCCTGATGTATGCATTTTTATATCCTTATGTGTATATTTTGTGTCCTTATATGCATTAAAAAAATTATTGTGATTTGGGTAGAAGTTTACAGAGCAAATTCATTTTCCACACAGCAGTTCACATACACTTTGTCTCATGACATTGACTGCCATTTCCCACAATGCAACAGGTCTCTTCTCACTTCCTCCCTGTCTCATTTCCTCCATACACTCCTGTTCCCCGAGCTGTCTCCCTGTACCTCCACAGTCCTCTATCCTCCCATGATTCACCTCTCCAAGGAATGTATCCACCTGATGTAAATGTTCAGTTCACATACCTGTCTTCTGTTTGGCTGGAAGCCACGGGAGTGGGTTCAATTCCAGACCTGAAGGGCAGCTAGGGACCATAGTCTCAGGGGTTCCACCAGGCTCTATCAGACCAGCACACCTGGTGCTTCTTTTTTATAATTGTGAGTTTTGCTCCACATTGTTCTCCCTCTCTATCCAGAATATTCTACACAGATCCCCCTCCGAGTGGTTGACAGTGGTAGCCGGGTACCATCTAGTTCTTCTGGTCTCATAGTTGTATAGGCTGAGGATCACATGGTCTACCAGTCCCTTCGACTAATTGTTTCCATGCATCTTTGGTTTTCTTCATTCTTCTTTGCTCTGGATGAGGAGAGACCCATCATTGCATCTAGATGGCCACTTGCAAGCTTTTAAGATCCCAGGCGCTGCTTGCCAAAACAGGATGTGGAACAATGTTTTTGCATAGTATATTGTGCCATTTGAGCTTGATGTCCCCTATGACTATGGTCCTGAGCCCACAGGTCCAACTACTTACTCCCTCTGGGTAGTTGGCTGTGGCCAGGAAGTGGCTACAACCTTGTCCCTTGTCAGCTCTACTATATACCTGAGAATTCTTACAGAACATACAAATACATTTGTAGAAATACTGTCTGCCAACATTATACATAGTCATGGACACACTCCCGCCTACATAGACATACTTAATAGTTCAGCCTGTCCACCCATCTATCCACCCATATATCAATGTTTGCCTTCACTGACAGCGCAATACTGCACATGCAAAAGGGTTCATCTTTATTGTCTGTCCCTCCCATGCACCTCTCTATATCTTCCTCTTTCTCAATGACACCGTGTTAATCACTCACATTTGGTACATTGCCCTTCCCTTCACTCAAATCAATACTTGTCTCTACCTATCTAGCAGTATTCCCTCCACTCCCCTCCCACCCCTGGTAACCAATAAAGAAAATTTCCTTCCACATAGAAACCTTTTCTTGAATTTTACGATAACAGACTAATACATTTGTCCTTCTGTGACTGACTTATTTCACTCAGCATAGTGTCCTCCAAGTTCATCCACATTATATGGTGTTTTTCAAATTCTATGTTATTCTTCAGGGCTGCATAATATTCCATTGTGTATATGTACCATAGTTTGGTTATCCATTTTTCTGTTGATGGGCACCTAGGTTGTTTCCATCTTTTGGCTATTGTAAATAGTGCTGCGATGAACATGGATGTGCATATATCTGTTCTTGTCCTGGCTCTCACTTCTTTAGGATATATACCTAGTAATGGAATTGCTGGGTCAAATGGTATTTCTAATTCTAACTTTTTAAAGAATCACCATACTGCTTTCCACAGTGGTCGTATCATTTTACAGTCCCACCAGCAGTGTATGAGAGCCCCAATCTCTCTACCTGCTCACCAGCATTTGTTATTTTCGGTCTTGTTGAACTTCGCTACTAGTGCTGAGGCAAGATGGTGTCTCATTGTTGTTTTGATTTGCATCTCTCTAATGGCTAATGGCAAGCTCTGGTGCTGTAGTGCCTAAGGCATTTGACTGCTAACTAGAAGGCTGGAGGTTCAAACCCACCAGCCACTCTTCAGAAGGAAGGTTGGGCAATCTGCTTCCGTAGTGATACCACCTTGGAAACCCAAGGAGGGGTCACTATGAGTTGGGTCTGACTCAACGGCAGTGTGTTTGGTTTTTTGTTTGTTCGTTTAATGGCTAATGATCATGAACATTTCTTCATGTGTTCATTGACCACCTGAATATCCTCTTTGATGAAGTGTCTATTCACATCTTCTGCCCATTGTTTAATTGGATTATTTGTCTTTTTGTTATTTGTTGGAGTTCTCTATAAATTCTAGAGATGAGTCCCTTCTCGGATATGTCATTGCCAAGTATTTTTTCCCAATCTGTAAGTCCTCTTTTGACTCTTTCGGAGAAGTCTTTGGAAGCAGATGAGAATTTAATTCTTAGAAGGTCCTGTTCTTCTGGTTGATCTACTGCTGCTTGTGCATTAGGGTTATGCTGGGTAGTCTATTTATGCCATATATTAGGGCCCCTAAATTTGTCCCTAATTTTTCCTTGAGGAACCTTATAGTTTTAGGATTCACATTTAAGTCTTTGATCCATCTGGAGTTTGTTTTTGTGTGTGGTGTGAGGTACAGATCTTGTTTCATTTCTCTGCAAATGGATATCCAGTTTTGCCAGCACTATTTGTTAAACAGACAATCTCTTCTCCCTTTTAATTGATTTCAGCCCTTTGTCAAAGATCAGCTGACCATAGGTCGATGGATCTATTCCTGGGTTCCCAATTCTATTCCATTGGTCTGTGTCTGTTATTGTACCAATACCAGGCAATTTTGACTATTGTGGCTGTATACTAGGTTTTAAGATCCGGGAGTGTGGAACCTCCTATTTTGTTGTTGTTCAATAGTGCTTTGCTTATCCGAGGTCTCTTTCCTTTCCATATAAAGTTAGTGATTGGTTTTTCCATATCCTTAAAGAATGTTCATGGGATCTGGATTGGGATTGCATTGAATGTATGGATTGCTTTGGGTAGAACTGACATTTTCCCAATGTTCAATCTTCCTACCCATGAGCATGGTATATTCTTCCATTTATGTAGATCTCTTATGGTTCCCTTAAGTAGTCTTTTGTAGTTTTCTTTGTGCAGGTCATTTGTGTCCCTGGTAAGACTTATTACCAAGTATTTTACTTTTTTCGTACCTATTGTAAATGGTATTGATTCCTTCTTTCTTTTTCAACAATCTCTGCTGGTGTAGAGGAATCCAACTGATTTTTGGATGTTGATCTTGTATCCTGCCACTGTGCTAAATCTCTCAATTAGTTCCAGTAGATTTTTTATACTGAGTCTCTTGGGTTTTCTAGGTATAGGATCATATCATCAGCAAACAGGGATAGTTTGACGTCTTTCTTACCAATTTGGATGCCTTTGATTTCCTTTTCTTGCCTTATTGCCCTGGCTAGGACTTCCAGTACAATGTTGAATAGAAGTGGTGATAGAGGGCATTCTTGTCTGGTTCCTGTTCACAAGAGGAATGGTTTCAGTCTCTCCCATTGAGAATAATGTTGGTTGTTGGCTTTGCATATATGCCATTTATTATGTTGAGGAATTTCCCTTCTATTCTTATTTTGAGTTTTTATCTGGAATGAGTGTTGGATTTTTCAAATGCCTTTTGTACATCAATTGATATGATCATGTTTTTTTTTTTCATTTGTTTTATTTATGTGAGAGATGACATTGATTATTTTTCTAATGTTAAACCATCCTTGCATACCTGATATGAACTTCACTTGGTCATAATATATTATTTTTGTGATATATTGTTGGAGTATATTGGCTGGGATTTTGTTGAAGATTTTTGCACCTATATTAATGAGGGATATTGGTCTGCAGTTTTCCTTTTTAGTGATGCCTTTGCCTGGTTTTGGTATCAAGGTTATGCTTGCTTCATAAGATGAATTTGGGAGGATTCCATCGTGTTCTATGTTCTGGAATAGTTTGGGTAGGACTGGTGTCAGTTCTTCTCTGAATATTTGGTAGAATTCTCTGGTGAAACCGTCTGGGTCAGGACTTTTTTCGTTGGTAATTTTTTTATGACCTGTTCAATTTCTTCTTTTAGATGGATCTGTTCAACTTTTCCACCTCAGTCTGTGTTAGTTTAGGTAAGTGGTGTGTTTCTAGAAATCAGCCATTTTTTCCAGGTTTTCAAATTTGTTGGAGTACAGTTCTTCATAGTATCCTATTATTATCCTTATTTCAGTTGGTTCTGTTGTAATGTCACCCATTTCGTTTCTTATTCCTGTTATTTGTATTCTCTCCCTCTTTTCCTTTGTTAAATTTGCCAGAGGTTTGTCAATTTTATTGATCTTTTCAAAAAACCAACTTCTAGTCTTGTTTATTTTTTCTGTAGCCTTTCTATTTTCCATTTCATTTATTTCTGCTCAAGTCTTTATTATTTCCTTTCTTCTGATGACTGTGGGCTTTTCTTGCTATTCTTTTTCTAATTGTTGGAGATGATGGTTTAAAGTATTGATTTTAGCTCTTTCTTCTTTTTTGATGTGTGCATTTATTGCTATAAACTGCCCTCTGATCCCTGCTTTTGCTGTGTCCCAAAGATTTGGGTATTCTGTGTTTTCATTCTCATCTGACTCAAATGATTTTTTAATTTTACTCTTTTATTTCTTCTATTCTACCTCTTAAGGAGCATGTGGTTCAGTTTCCATGTGTCTGCCTGTTTTCCATTCATCTTCCTATTGTTGATTTCTAATTTGATAGCATTGTGATCTGAGAAGATGCTTTGCAGTATTTCAATGCTTTCAAATTTATTAAGGCTTGCTCTATGGCCTAATATATGGTCTATCATGGAGAATGTTCCATGAGGACTGGAAAAGAATGTATATTGTACTGTTGTTGGTGAAGTACTCTGTAGATGGCTATAACGTCAAGTTGGTGGATTATATTGTTTAGTTCTTCTGCATCTTTCCTGAGCTTCTTTCCAGTTGTTCTATCTTTCATTGACAGTCGTGCATTAAAGTCTCCCACTATGACTGTGGAGTCATCTATTTGTCTTTTCAATTCTGTTAAAGTCTGATTTATATATGTTGGGGCTCTTTCATTGGGTGCATAGATATTTATTATAGCTATATCTTCTTGTTCAATTGATCCTTTAATCATTATATAATGTCCTTTCTTATCTCTTATGGTGGTTTTTATCTTAAAGTATATTTGATCAGAAATTAATATTACCACTCCTGCTCTTTTTTGTTTGGTTGGCATTTGCTTGCTATATCTTTTTTCAACCTTTGATTTTAGTCTATTTTTGTCTTTTTCTCTAAGATGTGTCTCTTGTAGACAGCATATTGATGCATTATGTTTTCTTATCCAGTCTGCATCTCTCCATCTCTTGAGTGGTACATTTGATCCATTGACATTCAGTGTAATTATCAACAAGTATGAATTGGTTGCTGTCATTTTGTTGTGTGTTTTTTCATGGTGTTCCTGGTTTCTTTGTTCCATATAATTTTCTGTGCTCAGCTCATTTTGTTTATGAGTCAATCATGTTATCAATTCCTTTGTTGCTGTTGTTTTAGTATTTGCTAAATATTCATGCTTGCCCTCTTTTTTTATTGTGATGTGAAGGTTTATCATTTTTTTTTGAGGTTTCCCTGTGACTTATAATGTTCTCCGCAAGTTTAGAACAGTCCATTCTGTCCTGCAACTCTCTTGACTTCCTCACCATTTAGAAGTCCCGTAACTATTTTTTCCTCTTTCTGGTTTGTAGTCATCCTCATTTGCCAATTGTTGTCTCTGATTCCCTGTTTACAATCTTCTGAACTTATTTTACTTTGGATACCTCCATAACTGGGTTGGATTCTGGGTTATGTCATCATATGTATTAATGGTCAATTGTTGCTTGCTGTTATTGGTTCTCTATCCAAAGGACTCTCCTTAGTATCTCTTGTAAGGTTGGTCTGGTTTTAACAAATTCTCTTAATTTCTGCTCATCAGGTAATCTCCTAATCTCATCATTATATTTGAGGGAAAATTTTGCTGAGTATCTTGGTTGGAAATTTTTCTCTTTAAAGGTTTTATATATACCATCCCATTGCCTTCTTGGTTGCATGGTTTCTGCTGATAAATCAGAGTTTAGTCTTACTGATTGCCCTTCATAGGTAACTTTTCATTTTTCCCGTGCTTCTTTCAGAATCCTTTCTCTGTCTTTGGTTTCAGTGAGTTTGATTATGATATGTCTTGATGATTATCTCTTGGGGTCTATCCTGTTTGGGGTTCATTGGACTTCCTGAATGGATATATTCTCATCTTTCATCATACCAGAGAAGTTCTCTTCTAACAAATCTTGGACAATTTTCTCAGTGGTTTTCTTTTTCTCTTCTTGTTCTGGATTTTCTATTACACGTAGGTTATTCCTTTTGATGGTATCCCACTTGAATCTTAGGCTTTCTTCATTTTGTTTTGATCTTTTTTCTGACTGATCCCTTTCCAAAGAAGTACTCAGGTATTTGTCTTCAGTCTCATTAACTCTGTCTTCCATTGCATCAATTCTACTCCTTTTCCCTTTCAATGTGTTATCTATCTCTGAAAATTTAATATTTATCTTCTGGATTTCTATCTGTAGATTTTGTATCATTTCCAATTTTTCATTTATTTTGCCATTTTCTTCTTGTATTTTCTTCCAAGAATGTTGCAGGATTTTTTTCAGTACTTTCCTTGATCTGTCTCTCAATCCTTTGAAGGTACCTAAATATAATTCTTTTGAATTTCTTATCAGGGAATTCCAATGCTGCTTCTTCCTCAGGGATGTGTTCCATGTCTATATCTTGCTCCCTTGTTTTTACTGCTTCATCTTGCTTCTTTGTGTGGACTGTGATGGTCTGTTATCTCCAAGATATTGTGACTTTGTTGTATTTATATTTAATTGTTGTATGGTGGAGTAATTAGCCCAAGATTTTTGTTTTCTTTGTTATTTGGGATGTACCTGAGTAAGCAGGGTACTGTGCTCTTCTATTCACTAGCTGGCAGCACGTATGCACTTACCACCTGTCTCCTGGTGAGTGACAGAGAATGGGAGTGGCTGCACAGATCTCTGTTAACTGTTTGTGAAGAACAGTTAAGGGTGAATTAGGCTCTTATTGGTTGTCATATATCCTTGGCCAGTTGGTGCAGAAGGAAGTGGTCACCCTCACTTAGTAAGTGGAGCTGCAGGGTACAGGTGTGATTGGGTTGTATGGGCACAGTTGCTGTCTCCCACTCAACCAAATACAATAATCAAACAACATCAAAAAAAGTAAAAGCAAGAGGATAGAAAAGCATACACCACATAAACACACAGGAGCAATCAAAAAGAGGGAAGAAGAAGAAAGGCAATAACTGAGAGAAAATATTTAAAGCAATACTTTAAAAAGTTAAAAGAAATATAAGTAGAAAAGGAGCAGGGGAACACAATATTTGGGGAGGATGCAATAACAAAAAAAGAGGTGGAGTAGGAGAATAGTGAAGAAAAAAATGGGAAAATGCAAAAAAGATAAACAAGGAATGGGGAGAACCACAAGAAAAAATAAAATTGCACCCAGGAAAAGGCAAAAGAAAAAAAGCTGAAAACTAGAACCTTGGAAGAGAAGACAAAAGAATAATAATAAAAAAGAGTAAAATAATAATCATAATTTTTAAACAGACAAAAACTAACTATAAATAAATAAATAAGTCTGGGTGGGGTGGGGCAGGGCTCCCAGGCTCCATCAGAGAACACAGACTGGGATGGAATTCCTGCCGGCCCAGAAAGTTGGTGAGAGTGAAGGATGGCCTCACCTCCATTCACCAAGAGGGTATGGGGTATAAGAGTAACAAGGAAAGTATCACATCTCTCCAGTCCTCAGTGTCTGGAATGTCCTTGCTGTCCCCAGCAAGTGGAGGTTGTTCTTAGGTCCCTGGAATCTGAGAAAACACTGTTGCTTAAAATATCCAAAATGGTGGAACCACTTGTAAACATTCAAAATGGCTGCACCCTCTGGACAGTCAAGAGTCCACAAGTCAGTTTGTCTTCTTCTTCAGTGTTTCCCTTTTTATTCACCAGCCACCAGTGCAGGCCTCCAGGTAGCCCCTGGCTAGCAGGGCTCATTTTTAGGTTAATTCTTGGGTCCTAACACCTCTTGGCAGTATCCAAGCTGTCTATGCCATCAGGATCACTGACAGTCCACAACTCTAGATGTCTCCTTTTTCAGTATTTTCATGCAGGTTCTTCTACTAGTTGGAGTTTAGTCCACTTTTGTTATTTTCCTTTCAAAGCTCAGAGCTCCAGGATTATCTTCTGTATCTATGCAAACTGGGTCCCTTTTTCTTTGTTGAAGAGGGTCTGCACAGTCTGTCTGCCTATTCTGCCATCTTACCATACCTCTATATATACATTTTTATATCCTTTTGTATATTTTTATATCCTTATGTATATACATTTTTGTCTCCTTATGTATATATTTTGTATTTTTATGTCTATATTTTCCTGTGCTTCTATGTACACAAGCATCACTCCAGGATCATATAAAATGGCAATTCAGATTCAGTCTCTCTGTGGTGAAAATGCAAATTCTCAGCAGGGAGTCGAACCGGAATGAACTGGTTAGAAGCCTTGGAGTAAACAAAGACAGTCAGGAGAAGTAGTCTTTTTTTAAATAGAATTTGCCACAGTAAATATGATCATCTCAGCTATAATTTCTGCATATCATGTATGCCATACATCATAATAAATATGTAGGAGAAAAAGCAGGGTATTTTCAGGTTTTATTACTAATATTTGTGTGTGAAAATGTCTGGTTATAATCTCCTCCTTCTCCTCCCTAATCATCTTGTCTAGTAATTTCATTCTACTTTCTCAAATCAGGAATTATGTAATTATTATGCAAATCAGAGTTAATTAACCCTGACTTGTAAAATAGCTTTTCCTTAGCATGTGAAATGTAATAAGTAGCAATAAGATGGATGCCTGAACATCAGTCAGAAGAGAACTGTGGGAGTCAGAATTCACTTTTCAAAAGAAGCAGTGAAAAAGGGGGTAGCATCCCCTTCAACTGCCCTCGTAGCTTAATTTTATCTCCTTTGGGTGAAGGCATGCACAGAGCCTGAACAGAAGGGATAAGGGTGTCGATCTGCTCTGAGGCTCTAGGGAGAGATCCTATCAACAGAGATGGTGAACATCAAACAAAATGCCTGTCGGTTCCCTCCCAGCTGCAGCTCTGCACTCTGCCTCAGTCTTCCCAGAACATGTCTCCAAATGGAGCTCAGAATCCACAGTAGGCATGTGGACCTGCCCCTCCCTCCCTCCAAGTTTCAAGTGTTCAGTCCTTCCCTGTGGTGCGTCACCTACAACCCCCTTCCGTTGTCATCACTGTCCTATCAGTAAGGGTTTCTTTCAAATAGAGGGGGCCTAGATTTCACAGGCAGTCAGTAGATGCCAGGAGAACTGGGGATAAAGCCGACCACTCTCCACAGAATGGCATGCGGGTGACATTACCTTCTTCTTGGATGCTTCTGACTTCTTTGACATGTTCTTCAACTTTTTGTGCAAATGATTAAGGACCTGAAAGACACAGAAGGATAAAGGGAGGTTTGCTTCCCGCCTGCCGTGCACTGTCTGCTTGGTGTTCAGCATGACTGGCATTTGGAGGAGGTAATATTGTGTCTATCAAATCATAATATCATGTAATAGCATTATCTACAAAATACAGAAATAGTTTTTACAGAAATCACAGAACTTTCACAGAAAAGTTCACAGGATTAGGAATTGCCAGATACACCTGCTTTCCGACATTTGGGCGTAGGATGGAATGACCGGTGCCTGTCGGGTATGTGGCCATAGCACCTATTTGCAGAGAATGGCCTGAGTCTTCTCCAGAAAGCCCATCATCTCCCCCTGTGGCCAGATTTCCACCCTACATCAGACAAGGGGACCCTGTCACTATTGCTGTTAGGTGCCTTTCAGTCACTTCCAACTTGTAGTAACCCCACATGGCAGAGTTGACCTGCCCCATGGGGCTTCCTAGGTGGCCATTCTTTATGGAAGTGGATCAGTAGGTCTTTCTCCTACTGAGCCACCGGGTGGGTTCCAACCACCAACCTTTGGGTTGGCAGCCAAGTGACTAACCTTTGTGCCACTAGGGCTCTTGGAGAGACCCCAGATACATCAAAAATCAGATACCATTTCCTGCCTTCACAGAGTCACCATCCAAATGGGGAAAAAGCAACTAAGCAAATATAGACACTATAACCAGCGCTCTCTCCAAAGCAGTGAGGCTGTTATGCCAATGTTTGCTGGGATATGTTCCGTCTGCTTTCCCATTGTGGGTTGTCTCCACTTTGGATCCCCGTAATGCAACTCAGCACTTCCGGCCCCTTTCTGTCTTCCCCACATGCGTCTAGACCACGTCCATGTTGGGACTTCAGCACCCCAACCTGGAGACCAGCTAGCAGGGTTTGCAATTAGCATCCTGTCAGCAAGCCTCCTTGAAGATGTGCTGGCTTCTAATTAAAGAACCTATTTCTGTCTTCCCTCCCAATGTCACCCAGGAGAAAGACATGAAAGCCTTCGGTCTGCACAGGATTCCCATTGTCATCTTGGCCTTGCACACAAGAACTGTGCTGCAGAACAGTGCTTAATGCTGTGTTTATACCCTATCTGAGTGAAAATCCAGAGGAAATTTAGCTGTGGATGATGATGAACTGACCCAGGAGCCAGTCCCAGCTGGCCCTTTGTTTCCCTCTAGCAGAGGCAGAGGACCCGAGGAGCGAGGTAAGCACGGACATGCGTCATAACCTGCAGTGAACAGTTCCACATGTTTTCACCACATCAAAGATCCTGCTTCTAGGAATGGCTGCCATCTGTCTCTCTCCCAACCCCACAGCACCTTCCCACAGAATCAAAGCTCTACAAATTTACATCCCTGACAGGGACAGAGTGCCCAGTAAGCAAGGGAAGCATGGGCTTCCCTTGCTTGTTGGCAAATCCACCCAGCCCTCCAGCACCGTGGTATGGAGATCCTTTAATCACATTGGATTCAGTGCAGAGGCTGATGCCACTCCATCAACTCTGTGCACCACAGAGCAACCATCACCAGTTAACTAAGAGGCCACACAGGGCATCTGCCTCTCCTACAAGCCCACAGAGGCGAGGCAGCCACCATGTGTGGCTGACTCCACATCCCCTACCTGACTAGTATGCTTCTCTCTTCCTAAAACAACTCACATCGTCCACAACAAGGCACTGGGGATGCCTCTTGACACATTAACATCTGTTCACTTTCTGCTTTTTCCAGCAAAAATTGGGGTACTAAGGACTGAATGTGACGCAAGGATAGAAAGAAGTGATGTAGGAGCAAAAGAGAGTGTGAAGGAAAGGGTTGGAGTGGGACCCTGCTTAGAGATGACGGGCATGGAGACAGACTCCGGGGGCATCTTCCCAGGAGGAGACCACATGGGGACACCGGTCACTGAGAACAAGGGAGCAAGAAGGGAGAAGAGCAGACAGGCAGCAGGCCCAGATCAGAGGAAGACACCTGGGGGAAGAGGCAGCCCAGGAAATGCAAAGATCAACAACCTCGTAATTCCGCCCAAGTGTCTACTCATTCCTCCCCTGAATTAAAGTGGATCCCTACACAGAAACTTCAGAAAACCCAAGATATTGAATGTGGTTGAATGGTTAATGGAGAAAATACTCAAGGAACTTGCTCAGCTATGCCTCTCCTCTGGAGTCTGTACCCCAACCACATGTGGATATGGTGGGAGAGGCCTTGTCATCAGAGGAGAAAGAATGGAGGCATCATGACAAGTCACATTTCTCCAAAAGATAATGATGGCTATTGGTGGCATTTCTGTCCATCCATATGCTCCAGAGGAGAGTGTGCAGGAAGATACCTGTTCAAGCCTGAGCCCAGGTCACCCCAGCTTCAGCTCTCTCTGGGCACATGGAGACACGTGGTGAAGTGGACACATCAAGAGGTAACCATCCCGGCAGACCAAGGGGAGTCCATAATTCATCTTAAGGGAATGGGAGACACAGCTTTGTACAAGAGCAACTGCATGGCCTCAGAGGGGCGGGGCTTAGCAAAGCATTGGATCTGCCCACCAGGCATACTCCGTGGGTTCTAGGCATTTTCAGGGGTGGTCAGTTATTCCACCATTCTACTAAAAATGTGTAAGATTTGGGAAAACAGCAAGTCACTGCAGAATGCAATTCACATATGTTATGGATTGAATTATGTCCCTAAAAATATGGGTTGTAAATCCTAATGTCTATGCCTGTGGTTAGAATCCCATTTGGGAGTAGGTTGTCTTTGTCATGTTAATGAGAGGATTAGCATAATGTTAAATCAAACTCTGCTGAGATATAAAAGAGATTAAACAAGCCAGCTATAGAAGCTGCAGAGAAGGGGGGAGAGAGATGCTGAGGCATGTGGAGATCACACAGGAGCAGAAATTCTGGAGACAAGCACCTTCCTCCAGAGCACACAGCCAGCCTCCCCTGGAGCCGGCTCCCTGCATTCCAACTTGTGGCCTCATAAACTGTGAGAAAATATATTGGTTTCTTAAAGTCACCCACTTGTGCTATTTCTATTATAGCAGCACTTGGGCATCATGTGGAGTTTAAGAGTGAAACAAATACAACAAAAACCCACATTGTCATCTGGGGACCTCTCTGGCCAGCTGCAATTTTTCATCTTGGCTCTCAGACCTGGACTGTGAAGAAACCTCCATTCCTGAAGCCAACAGAGCTGGACCACAGGAAAACCACCAGCCCTCAACCTAAGAGACCTGGACCACAAGAAACCTCCAGTCCTGACCCCAACAATACTCAAGTGGCAAAATCCTTAACTGGGAAGCACACACTTAAGGATTCAACCAAAGAAAAGCAACTTAAAGTGACATATCTCCACTTAGTCAGACCTGGAGAGAATTTCCAAATATTGTCTTGAATTCCAAAGATCTTTCCTGTTGTGCTTAGAATCGGACTATGTCCGTAGAAAACATCTCAGTGATCATATAATCACCACATTTCTGAGAAGCATTTTTAAACTTAGCCCTGTGTATATAAACCCTCAAATGAGCGAACGTAGCCTGTAGTCCTCTGAGTTTACCTTCTTGTCTCCACTGAGAAGATTGAGTGTTATTTTTCCAAAAAGATTATGTTCTAGTGCTAACCCAGGCAACCAGGAATTTCAGAGGAATTTCTCTCTAGTCTTCAACTTGCAGCAGTGAACCCCTGAATGGTTTTCAGGCCCTCATGCCCCCCGGCACCCCTCCCTCCATTTAGAGGACGTATGCAATCTGGAGTTAGTCACTTAACACCTCCAAGCTCAGGTCTCTTATCAATGAAACAGCCCCAGGTCGCTGTGCACATGAGTGAGGCTATGAACAGGTCAGGTAGAACAGCCTGCCTTTGGCATTTGCAACACATGAAATAGGCAGAAAGGAGCCCGGGTGGCCCAGTGGTGACACCCTCGGATGCTAGTCTAAAGTTGGAGATTCAAACCCATCTGGAGGAGAAAGACCCAGTGATCTGCTCCCATAAACACTGAATGGACAGAAAGGAGCCCCCGTGACACAGTGGTGGCTGCTAACCAAAATATTGGTGGTTCAAACCCATCCTGGGGAGAAAGATCCAGCATTCCGCTTCCAAACCAAAAGCAAGCTCAGTGCCGTCGAGTCAGTCCCGACTCATCGCGACCCCTCCTTGGGTTTCCAAGGTGGTATCTCTACTGAAATAGATTGCCCAATCTTTCTTCCAAGAAGTGGCTGGTGGCTATGAACTGCCAGGCTTCTGGTTAGCAGTCAAATGCCTTAGGCACTACGCCACCAGAGCTCCCCCATCTGCTTCCATGAAGACTAAAAACCAAAAAATAGAAATAAAATAAAAAGACCAATTTCACTACCATCAAGTCGATTCCAACTCCTGGAGTCCCCCATTGGGTTTCCAAAGGTGTACATCTTTACAGAACAGACTGCCTCATCTTTCGTCCACAGAGTGGCTGGTGGGTTTGAACTGCTGGCTTTTTGGTTAGTATTCTAATGCCTTAGCCAGGGCACCACCAGAACTCAGCCTAGAAAACCCTACAGGGCAGTTCTACTCTGTAGACACCTGGAGTCACGATGAGTCGGAACTGGCGTGACAGCCCCTAACCACAAAGCAAATAGACCAGCCATTTTCCAGGTAACTGTGCCAGAGTTCTTTCCCGACGTCCTCTCCACGCCCCTCTGCACATACAGCCCACTGCACAGTCAGTCATTCAGATTAGAGGCCAGACAGCCGCACTGGGAACACAGACAGGCCTCCACAGTGATGCCACAGCGGACGGTTTGTGTCCACATCCCGCTGGAGAACCGAGAAGGGCTGGTGCTGCTCCCTCGTCCTCTGTCTGTTCAAGGTTCTACAGTCCTTGCACTGCCAGAAATAAGACGAGAGACCGAGAGACGACATTGCATTGGTAGAAAGTTTGATGCTTCTCTGAGGAAACTACTACTCTGAAGAAAAGCCCTGGGGGGTGTTGGAGTGCACCCCATAAATTGCCATCCTGCTGTGTACATAGGAAACCTTCTAAATCTTGTGTTATTCATGAACCAGAAGGTGAATTGAGGGAGCTGGCCAGGCTGTGAAAAAGGGGGACTAGAGCAGTCCCCCCAGTGAGAAGAAGGGGCTGGAAACAGGCATGACTCCAGAGTGCTTCTCTCAAGCAGAGTGGGGAAATGCCTCAGGCAGTTGACTGCTAACCAGAAGGTTGATGGTTCAAACCCACCAGCCACAGAAGGAAGAAGGGGCAATCTACTTCCATAGAGATTTACTGCCTTGGAGACCCAGTGGAGGTCACTATGAGTCGGAATCGACTGGGCGGCAGTGAGCTTGTTGGGTGGTTGGTTCTGAATAATGCCGGGGCTCCCACAGCCTTGGCTGAAATGACTCAAATGGGAGCTTTCCCTTCCTTCCTTCCAACCTTCTAGGAGCACTCCAGCCAAGACTCCTTGGGCTTTAAGTTCAACTTCTGTGTACAAGACACGGGGCCACTCTGCCTCCGCGAGCAGTGGCATCCCAGAGCCAGATCCCGCCCCTGCCAGCCTCGCCGGCGAGTGTAAACCCTGCGCGCCCGCAGGGACAGCACGGGCAGCCCCTCCACCCTGCCACCGCGCACACGCCCCGCAATCCCTCCATCCCTGGTTTCGTGGCGCGGGCGGGAGACCAGGGGCTGAGAGCTGGACAGCAGAGCCGGCTGTCCAGCAGGTGGGGGTGCCGGGCACCCTCTCCGGCCAAGGCTGCAGGACGCAGGGACCGGGTGGGGAGGAGAGTTGCCGGGGACGTGTGGGGAGCGGAGGGCACACCCGCCCCAGCATTTCGCAAACTCTCAAACTCCAGGTAACTCAGCTGGGCAACCGCCGGCGGCAGCCCAAGTCAAGGCCAGGGCACAGCTGGGTGGAAAAGGGCCGCCCCGCACACAGAGGGGCCCGGGGAAGACCAGGCCCGCGCCCCCTGCCCGCGCCCCCTGCCCACCTTGGCGTAGCAGAAGCAGATGAGCAGCAAGGGCAGCAGGTACCCGAAGACAAAGGTGCACACCACGTAGGCCTTCTTGTGGCGCGGGTCGGGCCACTGCTCCCAGCAGAAGGTCTCGTTGCCGGCGCCGCGGTGGAAGAGGCGCTGGTGGTAGGCCACCGGCGAGGCCATGGCGATGGACAGCGCCCAAATGACGGCGACGCCCAGC
>NW_006921943.1:3421221-3424431 GCF_000298275.1 Orycteropus afer afer | reverse complement strand
GGCAATCTACTTTGGTATAGATACCGCCTCAGAAACCCAAGGAGGGGTCACTGAGTAGAACTCCATGGCAGTGAGTTTGGTTTGGTTTTGGAACTAACTATAGCGATATATTTTATTAAAAAAATAAAACAAAACATTTCTGCTGAAACACTGCACAAAAATGTTATAGTCAATTTGGTGTCACCCTCTCTGACAACGTCACCCCCCACCTCCTCCTAGTGATGCTTCTGCCTTAGGACTCCATCTCTCCCGATGGGTGTTCATTCCTTGCCGGATACAAATAAGGCCCACGTCTTAAGAACTATAAGCTGTTTGATGTATGAGCTAGTGACACAGTTATGACCCTGGGTGTTCAAAGCAGACATTGAAGGCGGCCTACAATTTTGGGGTCTCTGTACTTTCCTAAAACAAGAGTTTCATCCATCAGCCCCTGTGTTCAGGCCCCAGCTGGCCTCCTGCCCCAACTCCAGCTGGCATTAGGGCCTTCACAATATGGCGCCAGTCCATCCCCAACTCCTTGGTTCCCAGCACCTGGCTCTCCTCCGACAGGCTGTGCCAGTCAAGTATACCAATTCCCCCTAACACTGGGTTCATCCATAATTTTGGCCTTTGTACATGGCAGTCGGTCTACAAGCACATCCTTCTCCTTTTAGTACACTTCGGAAATTTCCCCTCATTGTTCCAGACCCAGTTACAATGCTCCCTCTTTTATGGAGGCTTTGTGGCCTTCGGGGTACAGTGAGTCACCCCTTCCTCTGTAGAAACGTCTGCTCCCACTCCTCCAGGCTCTGCTCACAACACACTGGAATTCTGCGCGCAGTGGGCACGAGTTCCACTTTTGAACGCTCAGGAGTCCATGCTGCATAAACGCCCAGTGTGATTCCAGCTCATTCCCCAGTCTCTTCCCCGGGTGCTAAACTCAGCTTCCGGGGGGCGCGTACGTTTCCGCTCCACATCCGGGGAGGGAGGGACTTCCGGAGGCCTCTCCCTGGGTGCCTGGAGCAGTGCTGTGTCCTGGGCTGCTGGCTCCTCCTCTGCGCATGCGCCGGGACGTTCTGCCCCCCCCCCCCTTGGGGGGCCTCGGGCCCTCTGTCCTGGAACCTGGGCCTCCCCGGATGCTCCCGAATGGCAGTGGGGACTTGAGCTCTGTTTGTAGCGCGCTGGAGCCACAGGAGAAGGTGTGCGGGGCTGGGGGCGGGCGTCCGGGCCGCTGGGGCTGCCCCTCGGGCTCTCAGTGGTCTGACCATGGGGCACACGCGAGCCCCACGACTCAGCAAGACCCTGCCGATGTGGACATGGTGGTGGCACCAGGCCGTGGGCCGCAGTCACTCCTCAGGGCACCACGTGCTCTCCCTCAGCCCCCCACCCCCACCAAGTGCCATCTCCCCACTTCCAGGTAGACCGTCCACGTGCCCCCCTGCCTGTGCGCTGGTGTTGGGCATTCGCAGCAGAATGCAGACTGTGCCAAGTACTCGTTCCTCTGGGGAGTTACCCTGTATACCATGGTCAAGCCCTGTGGAAGTGCAGAGCAAAACAGAAGTGTCTGGAAAAAAAGTTTTCAGAGGGCACCTTTGAAAGTAGCTCACAGTGCTTATTAACCTGTCTACCGTGGGCTGGAAGATCGCAGACACAGTGATCTTTGCACCAGCTCACAGCCACACTCGCTGAGGGAGTGAAGGGAAAATCAGGGTTCAATGTTGACCAACTCACTAACAAGAGCAGTTGTTTGTGTCCCCATAGCAGAAATATGCATAGGACCTCCCTTACTGCTCAGAACAACTCTATAAACGTGGCATTATTTCTGCCGTTTTAAAAGCAGCCAACCTACTCTCAGAGGAGTTACACCTACTACGCTATCATCTGTGCACATGTATGTTGCTGAGGGATTTTCAGCTACCTCATTCCCACTCCACGTATGGTGTCCTTCCTCTCTCTCCTGTCATGTGTGTGGTACGTGCCTCTTCTGGGGCAGGCACAGAGGGGTCAGACCCTTCCAGTCACCTTCGTTGAAACCCACTGCGTGGAAAACACCGGAACCAGTACATACTGCCTAGCGTCCCTCTCTTATGTTCCTCTTGATGCATCCTGGAGGCTCATGGGGGCAGACTCCAGAAATGAGCATCTTCCAGACCTAGCCAATCAGAACACTCCACCCTGCTCACGCACACATAATAGCCGTGGTGATTGGCTATTAAGAAAGATAGGTTCTTCCTCTGTAAGACTGGTCTCAGGTGAGAACCGTGACTGCTGCTTGTGTTGCCATGAAAAGCGAGCCCCTTGAGATCCCAGGTGCCCCAGGAACGCAAAGCAGAGACTGAGGAGCCTGACCCACATTGTTAGAGCTGCTGGATCCAGCCATGTCTGAAGCATGCTTACTCCTACAATTAGTCACAGGAGGTAATAAACCCCTATTTTGCTTTAACTGAGTTTTAGTTTACTTTCTGCAACTAAGAAAGGCCTACTATAGCTCTGCCTCAATGAAAAGGTATATAATGCAATGCAGCTGTCAAGATGCTCAGTTTGAGAAAAAAAAGATGTGTGTGACAAAAATGAATGCAGAAGATGCTATAAATGGTTATTTTTAGCTGTTTTTTCTCCCAATTAAATACTTTTAATCGTTTTTGTTTTATTTCTTTCCCCTCCAATTTAAGGCACCCATTACATTGATCCCTAACATCTCTAGAACATAGGTCACGCTCCACGTGATAAAATCAGCTCCTTGTAAGAATTCTTCCCCCTCTGATCTGAGCCATGTGTTCATCTCATTGCATTTATTCATTCACTCATGGAAGGCATCTATTTAAGTCGTCCCCCAACCCTCCTGCTAGGAATGCAGTTCAGGAAACTGACACAGAGGCTGGGTGATTTTGTGTGCACTTTTTTTAAAACAAGGCTTTCATAGAGAAATGTAATACACACCCCAAAATGTGCACAAATCCGAAGTGTGCAGACGTATCAAGAGTCCTTGAATGCTTAATGGATGGTCTGTGGCTCTCCTGCCCAGAGAATGCAAGTCACTGTGGGGCTGCAAGAAAACCGCAGACAGAGACACGGCCCTGAAATTAAAGTCGTTTGTACTCTACAAAGGGGACATGTCCCGTGACACACTGATTATGTGAGCAGAACACAGAACATCTCTGAAGAACTGGCCTGTTCTCCTGGTGCTCCTCGTTCATCTCGTCAAAATGAGGGAAACAGTCTGGTGACAGC
>NW_006921943.1:3417595-3420566 GCF_000298275.1 Orycteropus afer afer | reverse complement strand
GATGGAGTCAGACCTCAACTTGGTTTCTGAACATAATTTACAGAATTTGTTAAATTATGTAAATCATCAAATGTATGGATTATGTAACAGTGGTCCTTATCAAACTTATTTTTCATAAGAAGAAATGTATACGTTACATAAAGTAACGTGGGATTCAAAATGCTGAGAAAAATAAAGCAAAGAAATTTTTGAATTTTTAAAATAATAGGCATGGAGGGAAACTCAAGAAATGTCTTCTGTTCCCTCGCAACCATGGCCCATTGTCCTTCCCCACCATACATTCAGAGACCGAGGCTTCTTCAGCCAAAGAATGACTAAGCCACCTGGAGAGATAGCTCATCTGGCTGGTCATATGGAGTCCTTGTCAACATGAAGAAGAACCTGCTGCCATTGTCCCTTATTTGACTTCTTGTATCTGTCTGGAATTTGAAGTAAGAACCACTGGCTAACTCAAGGCTGCTGCCAAATGGCTGTGGAAAGCCAGGCACTTCTTCCATCCCTCCTTCAGCAGCTGTGAAAAACACTCCCAGATCAAAAGGTTTAAACACCCTTCTAGGGAAAGTTAAGCCCTACAGGACAGTTCTGATTGGTCCTACAAGTTCACTATGAGTTGGAATTGTCTGAACAGCAGTGGGTTTGAGTTTGTTGGTTTTTAAACCCTAAAGTAAATCTAAGGAGCCCTGGTGATACAGTAATTAAAGCACTCGGCTGCTAACCAAAAAGTTGTCCTTTACAACCCCCCAACTGCTCTGCAGGAGAAAGATGAGGCAGTCTGCTTCTCTAAAGATTGCCAGCCTTGGCAAATACATGCAACACTGCTGTCAAGTCAGGTCTGACTCCTAGTGACCCCTCCTTGGGTTTCTGAAGTGGTATCTCTAAGGAAGTAGCTTGCCCAACCTTCCTTCCAAGGAGTGGCTGCTGGGTTTGAACTGCCAGCCTTCTGAAACCCTATGGAGCAGTTTTACACAGTCCTCTAGGGGTGCTATGAGTCAGAATTGACTCACAGTGGTGAGTTTGGTTTGGGCTTCGTTTTGGAAAAGATGGACAGCCTTGTGGAGCAGTTCAACTCGGCCCTTTAGGGGAGCTGTGAGACAAAATCAACAGCAGCAGGTTTTAGTTTAAAGTAAATCTATCCAGTTCTGTAACTTTTTAAAAAAAAATCCTGAAAATTAATCAAAGCCAAAGACAGGCTGACTTGGCCTTGCCTTAACATGAAGTCATAAATGTTGGGGGCTTTTCCCTGTTTGGCAACTAAGTGGATTTCACACAAGCACAACTCAATGCACAATATGGCCTGTGGTCAAGGTACAGGGCACCCCATGCCTGGCACAGTGCCTTCTGCTGGAAGAACAACGATGACATACAAGAGCCTACTCTCATTGTAGCCACCTGCAGAGAGGTACAGGTAACCATTGTCTGGAAGAAGCTGAACTCCAGCAGTTTTGCCAGATGTTAAAACATCCATGTCACCATTGATGCACACCTATTCCTATCCTGTCCTTACACCACACTGCATATTTCCTACATCAGGGCTGTCTCCTTTCACCACACTCATTCAGTCCGCATGCTGAGCAAATAATCCAAGAAGCTGGACTACATGAAGAAGAACACACATTGGGATTAGAGGAAGACTCGTGAACAACCTGTGATATGCAGATGACACAACCTTGCTTGCTGAAAGTGACTGAGGACAGGAAGCACTTACTGATGAAGATCAAAGGCTACAGCCTTCAGTATGGATCGCACCTCAGCGTAAAGAAAACAAAAATCCTTACAACTAGGCCAATAAACAACATCATGATAAAAGGAGAAAAAAATGAAGCTGTCAGATTTCATTTTACATGGGTCCTCAATCAATGCCCATGGAAGCAGCAGTCAAGAAATTAACATACTGCATTGGGCAAATCTGCTTCAAAAGACCTCTTTATAATGTTAAAAGCAAAGCCGTCCCTTTGAAGCTTAAGGTGCATCTGACCCAAGGCATGGTATTTTCAGTCACCTCATATGAGAGGAAGCAGAGGCAGGGAAACAGGTAAGGCCAGGGACCCAGGCCACAGCCCCCCCCCCCAAGCGATGGGGAAAGCAGAGAAAAAGCCGGAGTTGGGGGACCAGGACGGAGGAAGCAGAGGCAAGGATCCAGGTAATGCCAGGGACCCAGGCCATGCCCCTCCCAAGTGGCGGGAAAGAGGCCAGGATCTATTTAAGGGGAGGGGGGAGGGTGATGAGGTTTTGAACAGCTAAAGGAGACAAACTTGTCTGTCAGTTTGTCCTGCTGTGGTGGCGTGTTGCTGTGAGGCTTGAGGCTGTGCCACCAGTGTCTCAAACCCAGTAGGGTTGCACATGGTGCACAGCTTTCAGCAGCTTACGGACCAAGACAAACCAGGAAGAAGGAGGAGGCCACCACTTCTCAAAGACTTGCCCAGGGAAAACCTTATGAATAGCAGAGAAACACTGTCTGATGCATTACTGTGCAACTTTATGAATAGCCCAGAGACACTGTCTGGTACAGTGCAGGAGGATAAGCCACTTAGGTTGGAAGGCTCTCAAAATAGGACCAGGAAAGAGCTGAATCATCAGAGGAGAACCAGCCTTAATGATATGGATAAGGTAAAGCTTTCAAGACCTCCATTTGCTGACGTGGCACAATTCAAATTGAGGAGAAACAGCTGCAAGCATCCATTAATAACTGGAACATGGAATGTATGAAGCATGAATCTAGGAAAACTGGAAGCTATCAAAAATGAAATGGAGCACATGAAGATTGATATCCTAGGCATTAGTGATCTGAAATGGACGGTTTTGGTGATTTTGAATCAGACCACCATGTGGTCCACTATGCCAGGAATGACAATTTGAAGAGGGATGGCATGGCGTTCATCATCACAAAGGATGTTTCAAGATCTGTCCTGAAGTACAATGCTGTCAATGATAGGATAATATCCATACGCCTCCAAGGAAGGCCAATTAATAT
>NW_006921943.1:3415818-3417050 GCF_000298275.1 Orycteropus afer afer | reverse complement strand
CAAAGACCAAAATGGATGAGGGAAGAGACTCTGAAACTTGCCCTTGAGTGGAGAGTAGCTAAAGCAAATGGAAGAAATGACAAGATAAAAGAATTGAACAGAAGATTTCAAAGAGCAGCTTGAGTAGACTAAGCCAATTACTATAATGGAATGTGCAAAGACTTGGAGTTAGAAAACCAAAAGGGAAGAACACCCTCAGCATTTCTCAAGCTGAAAGAACTGAGGAAAAAATTTAAGCCTCAAGTTGCAATATTGAAAGATTCTATGGGCTAAGTATTGAATGATGCAGGAAACATCAAAATAAGATGGAAGGAATATGCAGTCACTGTACCAAAAAGAACTGGTAGATCTTCATCCATTTCAGGACGTGCCATATGATCAAGAACCAATCATACTGAAGGAAGAAGTCGAAGCTACAGTGAAGGAATTGGTGAAGAACAAGGCTCCAGGAATTGATGGAATACCCACTGATATGTTTCAACAAACAGATGCCCCGCTGGAGGTACTCACTTGGTTATGCCAAGAGATTTGGAAGACAGCTACCTGGCCAACTGACTGGAAGAGATCCATGTTTGTACCCATTCCAAAGAAAGGTGATCACACAGAATGTGGAAATTATCGAACAATATCATTAGTGTCACATGCAAGTAAGATCTTCCTGAAGATAATTAAAAAACGGTTTTAACAGTATATTGACAGAGAACTTCCAGAGGTGCAAGCTGGGTTCATAAGAAGACGTGGGACAAGGGATATCATTGCTGATGTCAGATGGATCTTGGCTCAAAGCAAAGAAAACCAGAAAGATGTTTACTTGTGTTTTATTGACTATGCAAAGTCATTTGATTGTGTAGATCATAACAAATTGTGGATAACATTGAGAAGAATGGGAATTCCAGAACACTTGATTGTGCTCATGAGGAACCTGTACGTAGACCAGGAGGCTGTCGTTCGAACAGAACAAGGGACACTGCATAGTTTGAAATCAAGAAGGGAATGCGTCAAGGTTGTATCCTCTATGCCAATCTGTATGCCAAGCAAATAACCTGAGAATCTGGACTATATAAAGAAGAATGTGGCATCAAGATTGGAAGAAGAATCATTAACAATTTGCAATATGCTGATGACATAACTTTGCTTGCTGAAAGTGAGGATGATTTGAGGCACTTACTGATGAAGATTGAAGAATACAGTCTGCAGTATGGATTACATCTCAATATAAAGAAAACAAAAAT
>NW_006921943.1:3384682-3401687 GCF_000298275.1 Orycteropus afer afer | reverse complement strand
GTGAGCCATTTATCTAAGATAAATCTCTCTCTCTCTCTCTCTTTCTCTCTCTATAAATATATATATATATATATATACTTTGCTGGTTTTTGTGTTTCTCTAGAGAACCCAATCCAACACACCATGGTATTTTCACTATTCTTCACCAGCACCACAACTCAAAGGCATCAACTCTTCTTCAGTCTCCCTTGTTCATTGTCCAGCTTTCACATGCATATGTGATTGAAAATACCATGGCTTGGGTCAGCTGGACCTTAGTTTCTCATAGTGAAACCTTTGCTTTTAACACTTTAAAGAGGTTTTTTGCAGCAGACTTGCCCAATGCAATATGTCATTTGATTTCTTGACTCCTGCTTCCATGAGTTTTGACTGTGGATCCAAGTAAAATGAAATCCCCAAAAACTTCAAACTTTTCTCCATTTATCATGATGTTGCTTATTGATCCAGTTGTGAGGATTTTTGCTTTCTTTATGTTGAGGTGTAATCCATACTGAAATCTGTAGTCTTTGATATTCATCAGTAAGTGCTTCAAGTCATCTTCACTTTCAGCAAGCAAGGTTGTGTCATCTGCATATCAGAGGTTGTTAATGGTTCTTCCTCCAGTCCTGATGCTGTATTTTCACACAGGCCAGCTTCTCTGATTATTTGCTCAGCATACATATTGAATAAGTATAGTGAAAGGACACAACCCTCACGTACTCCCTTCCGGATTTCAAACCATGCAGTATCCTCTTGTTCTATTTGAATGACAGCCTCCTGGTCTACATGCAAGTACCATAAGAGAACAATTAAGTGCCTGGAATTCCCATTCTCTGCAATGTTATCCGTAATTTGTTATGATCCACACAGTCAAATGTCTTTGCATAGTCAATAAAACACACCTGACATCTTTCTGGTATTCTTTGCTTTCAGGCAAGATCCATCTGACATCAGCAATGACATCCCTCATTCCATGTCCTCTTCTGAATCCACCTTGCATTTCTGGAAGTTCCCTGTCAATATACTGCTACAGCCATTTTTGAATTTTCTTTAGCAAGATTTTACTTGCATGTGATATTAATGATATTGTTCAATAAATTCCACATTCTGTGGCACCACCTTTCTTTGGAATGGGCACAAATATCAATCTCTTTCAGTCAGTTGGCCAGGTAGCTGTCTTCCAAATCTCTTGGCATAAACAAGTAAGCACCTCCAGTACTGCATCAGTTTGTTAAAACATCTCAACATTCCATCAATTCCTGGAGCCTTTTTTTTTTTTTTCCCACTAATTCCTTCAGTCCAGCCTCAACATCTTCCTTCAAGACCATTGATTCTTGATTGTATGCCACCTCCTGAAATAGCTGGACATTGACCAATTCTTTCAGATACAGTGACTCTGTGCATTCCTTCCATCTTCTTTTGATACTTCCTGTGTCATTCCATATTTTGCCCATAGAATAGTTCAATATTGCAACTTGAACCTTGAACTCTTTCTTCAGTTCTTTAAATTGGAGAAATGCTGATCATGTTCTTCCCTTTTGGTTTTCTAACTGCAAGTCTTGGCACATTTCATTACAATGCTTTACTTTGTCTTCTCAAGCTGCCCTTTGAGATTTTCTGTTCAGTTCTTTTATTTCAGCATGTCTTCCATTCGCTTTAGCACTCTCCATTCAACAGCAAGTTTCAGAGTCTCTTCTGACTTCCAATGTTTTTTTTTTTCCCCCGTCTTTTTAATAAAACTGTTTGCTTCTTTCTTCATATATAATATTCTTGATGTCATCCCATAGCTCGTCTGGGCTTTGGTCACTGTGTTCAATGCATCAAATTTGTTCTTCAGATAATCTCTAAATTCAGGTGGGATATAATCAAGGTCATATTTTGCCTCTTGTAGACTTATATTTAATTTTTCTTTAGCTTCCACTTGAACTTGCATATAAGCAACTGAAGTTCTGTTTCCACAGTCAGCTCCTGGCCTTGTTTTGACTGATGATACTAAGCTTCTCCATCTCCTCTTTCCACAGATGTAGTCAATCTAGTATCTCTGTATTTCATCTGCCGAGGTCCACGTGCTTGGCTGCCATTTGTATTGTTGAAAAAAGGTATTTGCAATGATTAATTCATCGGTCTTGCAAAACTCTATCATGCAATCTCTGGCATCATTTCTATCACCAAGGCCATATTTTCCAACTACTGATGATCTTCCTTGTTTCCAACTTTCACATTCCAATCATCAATAATTATCAATACATCTTGATTGAATGTTTGGTCAATTTCAGACTGCAGAAATTGGTAAACATCTTCAATTTCTTCTTCTTTGACTTTAGTAGTTAGTGCATAAATTTGAATAATAGTAGTAATAACTGGTGTTCCTTGTAGGTGTATGAACTGCACTTCACAATAGATCTTGAGATGTTATTTTTTATGATGAATGCAATGTCATTCTCTTCAATTTATCATTCCCAGCATAGAACGTATGATTGCCTGATTTAAACTGGCCAATATCAGTCCTTTCAGCTCACTAATGCCTAGGATATCAATTTTTTTGTGTTCCAATCCATCGTTGACAACTTCCAATTTTCCTAGATTCATACTTCGTACATTCCACATTCCAATTATTAATGGCTGTTTCCAGCTGTTTCTTCCCATTTTGAGGTGTGCCCCATCAGCAAATGAAGGTCCTGAAATCTTTACTCCATCCACATCATTAAGATCGACTCTACGTTGGGGAGGCAGCTCTTAACCAGTCATATTTTGAGTGCCTTATGACCTGAGGAACTCATCTTTGGACACTGTATCAGAAAATGTTTCAGGGCTATTCATAAAGTTTTCCAATAATATATCGGACAGTGTTTCACTGCTATTTGTAAGGTTTTCACTGGCCAATTCACTGGCCCCATCCTTCTTCCCAGTCTGTCTTTGTCTGGAAGCTCTGCTGAAATCTGTCCACCATGGATGACCATGCTATTATTTGAAATACTGGTGGCATAACCTCAAGCCTAACAGCAATACACAAGCCACCACAGTAGGACAAACTGATAGACAAGTGGTGGAGTCATCCTCCTACTAGTAACTCTTTAGATTGCTTATCCTAATGAAATATAGAAAGCAAGATCATAATTAGCATTTGTGCTCATAGAAAGCAAGATCACAATTAGCATTTGTGCTCATAGAAATTATTTCTTCTTATGGCTTATTTCCTTAGGATCAATACTGAGAAGGATGGTAATATTACACACACAGAGACACACACACACAAGCCCACTTTCATTGAATAGACTCTTACTCATAGTGACCCTATAGGACAGAGTAGAACCGCAGCATTGGGTTTGCAAGGCTGTAGTCAGTACAGACTGCCACATCTTTCTCCCATGGAGTGGCTGGTAGGGCCACTGCACCGTACCATCAATAATTAAACAGCCTGATCTACTACTTGCTGCTAATTTAATATCTCATTTTACTTATTAAAATAGTTTAACATTTTCATCAAAAGCTGTAAAATAAATCCCTCATATTTCGTGACCTAATGTTCTAATCAGCTTGTTACAATGAAGTTAACTTAGTTAATCATTGCATATGAATGCAACTAACAACCCCTATCCATGCTGTGGCCACTGAACTGCCTAATGAGGTAGCAGAGTGTCACTGGAAATAAGACAAGAGTGTCTCCTTGAATTTGGAAAAATGGTCAATCAGTTCTCTCTCTAAATCAGGTATCCAATTAGCTTGTTCTTCATACGATGGTGGAAAAGAACACTTTCTAGGGTGATTTTAAAGCAGAAAAATAGAAATGGGGAATTAAATGGCCTGTAACAATTCTGCCCTGATAACTCACATTGACATAAAAAGCCAAAGTAACACATGCACATGGTTAGAAGATTCAAATATTAATGAAAGGCGTGAAACTGAATGCAGAAACCTCTGCCTCTTTGCCTTTGTGTCTCCCTAAAAACTACCACGACATCTTCCCAAGTATCTTTTAGAAAAATGATATGCATATTGTTGATCAGTGCCATCAAGTCAATTCTGACTCATAGCAACCCTACGTGCAACAGAAAGAAGCATGACCCAGGCCTGCAGCATCCTTAGAGGCTCTGCCTCACAGTACATTTGAGCCCAGCATTGCAGCCACGGTCACATTCCATCACGTTCACGGTCTTCCTTTTTTACAATGACTCTCTACTTTACCAAGTATAATGTCCTTTCCAGAGACTGCTCCCTCCTGCTAACATGACCAAAGTATTTGAGTATTTGAATCTGGCCAATCTCGCTTCCAAGGAGCATTTCGGCTGCACTTTTTCCAGGCCAGATTTTTTCATTCTTCTGCCAGTCCACGGTACTTTCGGTATTCCTTGTCAACACCACAACTCAAATGCTTCAGCTTTTCTTTGGTCTTCCTTGTTCATTGTCCAGCTTTTATACACATGTGAGGTGACTGAAAAATATTATGGCTTGGGTCAGGCTCACCTTAGTCTTCAAAGCAACATTTTGCTCTTTAACACGTGAAGAGATCTCTTGCAGCAGACTGGCTCAATGTAATATGTCATCTGATATCTTGACTGCTGCCTCCATGGGTGTTGATTGTGGATCCAAGTAAAATGAAATCCTTGCCAACTTCAATCTCTTCTCCATTTATCAAGATGTTGCTTATTGGTCCACTTGTGAGTTTGGTTTGGTTTGTGAGGATTTTTTATTTATTTATGTTGAGATGTAATCCATACTGCAAACTGCAGTCTTTAATCTTCATCAGTAAGCACTTCAAGTCATCTTCACTTTCAGCAAGTAAGGTTGTGTCGTCTACATATCTCAGATTGTTAATGATTCTTCCTCCAATCCTGATACCACGTTTTTCTTCATTTAGTCCAGCTTCTCAGATTATTTGCTCAGCATACAGATTGAATAAGTATAGTGAAAGGATACAAACCTGACACACACCCTTCTTGATTTTAAATCATGCAGTATTCTGTTCGAATGACACCCTCCTGGTGTAAGTACAGGTTCCTCATGAGCACAATTAAGTGTTCTGGAATTCCCATTCTTCTCAATGTTATCCATAATTTGTTATGATCCACATAGTCGGATGCTTTTGCATAGTCAATAAAACACAAGTAAACATTTTCCTGGTATTCTTTGCTTTCAGCCAAGATCCATCTGACATCAGCAATGATATCCCTCATTCCATGTCCTCTTCTGAGCCCAGCTTGCATTTCTGGAAGTTCTCTGTCAATATACTGCTGCAACTGTTTTTGAATTATCTTCAGTAAGATTTTACTTGCATGTGATTTTAATGATATTGGTCAATAATTTCCACTTCTGTGGGATTACCTTTCTTTGGAATAGGTAGAAATATGGGTCTCTTCCAATCATTTGGCCAGGTAGCTGTCTTCCAAATCCCTTGGCATAGACAAGTGAGTGCCTCCAGTGTGGTATCTGTTGAAACATCTCAATAGGTATTCCATCAATTCCTTGAGCCTTGTTTTCACCAATTCCTTCAGTGTAGCTTTGACATCTTCCTTCAGTACCATTGGTTCTTGATCATATGCCACCTCCTGAAATGGATGAACATCGACCGATTGTTTTTTGTACAATGACTCTGTGTATTCCTTCCATATTCTTTTGATGTTTCCTGCATCACTCAATATTTTGCCCACAGAATGTTTCAATATTGTAACTCGATGCTTAATTTTTTTCTTCAGTTCTTTCAGCTTCAGAAATGCTGAGCATGTTCTTCCCTTTTGGTTTTCTAACTCCAGGTCTTTGCACATTTCATTATAATAATTGACTTTGGGTTCTCAAGTTGCTCTTTGAAATCTGTTCAATTATTTTATCTTGTCCTTTGTTCCATTTGCTTTAGCTACTCACCATTCAAGAGCAAGTTTCAGAGTCTCTTCTGACATCCTTTTTGGTCTTTTCTTCCTTTCCTGTCTTTTTAATGACCTTTTGCTTTCTTCATGGATGATGTTCTTAATGTCATCCCACAGTTCTTCTGGTTTTTGGTCATTGGTGTTCAGTGGATCAAATCTATTCTTTAGATAGTCTTTAAATTCAGGAGGGATACAATCAAGGTCATATTTTGACTCTCATGGACTTGTTTTAATCTTCCTCGGCTTCAACTTGAACTTGAATATGAGCAGTTGATGGTCTGTTTCACAGTCCACTCCTGGCCTTGTCTGGACTGAAGATATTGAGCTTCTCCATCACCTCTTTCCACAGATGTAGTCTATCTGATTCCTATGCATTCCATCTTGTAAAGTCCAGGTGTATAGCTGCTATTTATGTTGTTGAAAAATGGCATGTGCAATGAATAAGTCATTGGTCTTGCAAAATTCTATCATGTGATCTCCAGCATCATTTCTATCATGAAGTCCATATTTTCCAACTACTGGTAATGCTTCTTTGATTCCAACTTTTGCTTTCCAACCACCGGTAATAATCAACACATCTTGATTGCATGTTAGGTCAATTTCAGACTTCTGAAGTTGGTAAAAATCTTCAATTTTCTCATCTTCTTTTGTGGATGATGCACAGATTTGAATAATACTAGTATTAACTGGTCTTCCTTGTAGGTGTATGGATATTAACCTATCACTGACAGCATTGTACTTCAGGATAGATCTTGAAACATTTTCATGACTATGCATGCCACTCCATTCCTCTTCAATTTCTCATTCCCAGCATAGTAGATCATATGGTTTTCTGATTCAAAATGGCCAAAACCAGTCCATTTCAGCTAACTAATGCTTAGAATATAGATCTTTATGCATTCCACTTCATTCTTTACAACTTCCAATTTTCCTAGATTCATACTTCATACATTCCATCTTCTGATTATTAATGGATGTTTGCGGCTGTTTCTTCTCATTTTGAGTCATGCCACATCAGCAAATGGAGGTCCCGAAACCTTTACTCCAACCACATCATTGAGGTCAGCTCTGCTCTGAAGAAGCAGCTCTTCCCTAGTCATATTTTCAGTGCCTTCTGACCTGACGGGCTTATCTTCTGGCACTACATTGGACAGTGTTTCAGGGCTATTCATAAAGTTGTCCAGTAATATATCAGTGTTTCACTGCTATTCATAAGGTTTTCCTGGCCAATTCTTTGAGAAGTGGGTGGCCCCTTCATTCTTCTGAGTCTGTCTTAGTCTGGAACCTCTGCTGGAACCCTATCCACTCTAGATGACCCTGCCAGTATCCAAAATACCAGTGGCACAGCCTCCAGCCTCATGGCAACATGCAAGCCACCACCATATGACAAACTGACAGATGAGTGGTGGATCTTTCTCATAGCAACCCTCAGAGACAAAGAAGAATGGATTTCTAAGAATAATAAGGCAATAATACTGAACACTTTTTTAGAAATGAGGTATTTAACTTATGTCAGAACTGACTTATGATGGAATTGTCAGAACCAAATCATAAGTTGAGGGCTACCTGTGGATACATTTTATATTGTTTTAGTTTATTAATTGACATGTTTTTGAAATTTTTTAATGATTAACACAGAAAATTTAAATTATTCAATAATTTTTAAATGTTATTTTATGTACACATAAAAGCACCCAGTATTCAGCTGGGTGTTTGTCATTGAGTCATTGTGGCTGGTCTGCCAAGGCATCTCAACAATGCATAAAGTCCTCTGTCACTACAGTTAGTCATGATGGAGGCACAGAGAACAATTATTTTCTCCAAATACACCTGTGTTCCTCACACACACAAGCACACAAAGGAGACCTTGGACTATGGTTTTCTAATGCCCCTTGGAGTACTTTTTAAGCAAATCTCTAAAGATACACAAACCAATTACTGATAAAGCTCAATTTCTGCTAGCAAGGGAGCAGGGTTTCTAAGAACCTAAAGCCAGCATTAATACCTCAAAGAATTTTAACTGTGAAAAGTATTTAACTGAGTAATCAGGAAAGATTCTTCAAATGATACTAAAATTACTTCATTGAGATGTTTATTTTGTGGGGGGGGGATGTGCTTATTTGTCTTTACTTACTAATGGAATAGAAATTAAACCACAAGCAACTGTTTTTAACTGTCAAGAAATTCTATTTGAACTGGCAAGATTGCAAAAAGTGATTTCCCATAAATCTGCTTTTAATGGCTTCCAGCTGAGAATAAAATGACTGTGGAACACCATCACTCTCTTGGGAGAAGAGTTTTGAGAATGAATAAACAAAAATGAATAGTAGTTTTACTTTATGTTTTTCTGTCTTTCTTGGTTCTTAACTTTAAAACCTTTTTATTTTAGTTGGGAGAAACTAAAGAAAGAGTGAAAATATTAAATAACTATAAACTTGGCAGTAATTGATCATTTTACTAAAATTCACTGTTAAATGTTATAAATACTTTGAAAATGGATGACCCATCAGTGCCAGTTTTCCAGCATCAAAAACATATTACTGTTGTTGCTATGTGCCATCAAGTCATCTCCGACTCATAGCAACCTTATGTACAACAGAAAAAACACTGCTGGGCCCACCTCACGATCCCTACTATACGTGAGGCCATCATTGCAGCCACCATGTCAATCCACCTTGTTGGAGGCCTTCCCTTCTTTCACTGACCCTCCACTTTACCAAGCATGACATTCTTCTCCAGAGAATGGTCCCGTCTGACAACATGACCAAAGTAAGTGAGACAAAGTCTGACCATCCTCACTTCCAAGGAGCATTCTGGCTGCACTTCTTCCAGGGCAGATTTGTTAGTTCTTATAGCAGTCCATGGTACTTTCAGCATTCTTCATCAACACCACAACTCAAAAGCATCAGCTCTTCTTTGGTCTTCCTTCTTCATTGTCCAGCTCTCACATGCAAATGAGGCCATTGAAAATACCATGGCTTGGGTTAGGTGCATTTTAGTCTTCAAGGAGATATCTTTGCTCTTCAGCACTTAAAAGAAGTCTTTTGCAAGAGAGTTGCCCAATGCAATGCATCTTTTGATGTCCTGACTGCTGCTTCCATTGGCGTTGACCATAGAACCAAGTAATACGAAGTCTTTGACAACTTTTGTTTTTCTTTATATTGAAGTGCACTTTATACTGCAGACTGTAGTCTTCAATCTTCATCAGTAAGTGCTTCAAGTCATCCTCACTTTCAGCAAGCAAAGTTGTGTCGTCTGTGTATCTCAGGCTGTTAATAAGCCTTCCTCCAACCTGATGCCACATTCTTCTTCATATAGTCTAGCTTCTTGGATTATATGTTCAGCATACAGATTGAATAAGTATGGTGAAAGGATACAACCCTGGTGCACTCCCTTCTTGATTTTAAACCATGCAGTATCCCCTTGTTCTGTTCAAACGACAGCCTCCTGGTCTATGTATAGGTTCCTCATGAGTATAATTAAGTGTTCTGGAATTCCCATTCTTCTCAATGTTATACACAATGTGTTATGATCCACACAATTGAATGCCTTTGCATAGTCAATAAAACACAAATAAACATCTTTCTGTAATTCTTTGCTTTTAGCCAAGATCCATCTAACATCAGCCCTATGATATCCCTTGCTCCATGTCCCCTTTTGAATCCAGCTTGCATTTGTAGAAGTTCTCTGTCAATATACTGATGCAACTGTTTTTTAATTATCTTCAGTAAGATTTTACTTGCATGTGACACTAATGATATTGCTCAATAATTTCCACATTCTGTGGGATCACCTTTCTTTGGAATGGGTAGAAATATGGATCTCTTCCAATCATTTGGCCAGGTAGCTGTCTTCCAAATCTCTTGGCATAACCGAGTGAGTGCTTCCAGTGGGACATCCATTTGTTGAAACATCTCAATGGGTATTTCATCAATTTCTGGAGCCTTGTTCTTTGGCAACTCCTTCAGTGCAGCTTTGACTTCTTTTTTCAGTAGTATTGGTTCTTTATCATATGCCACCTCCTGAAATGGATGCTCATCTACCAATTCTTTTTGGTATAGTGATTCTGTGTCTTCCATCCATCTTCTTTTGATGTTTCCTGCAATTATATTAAGGCTCTTTCATGGCATAGTGCCTAAGGCATTTGACTGCTAACCAGAAGGCTGGTGGTTCAAAACCACCAGTACTCCTCAGAAGGAAGGTTGGGCAATCTACTTCCATAGCAATACCACCTTGAAAACCCAAGGAGGGGTCTCTCTGAGTCAGATCCGACTTCATGGCAGTGAGAGAGCACATCATATTAAGGGCAGTGATAAACTGGAAGCTGAAATCATCCCAGAGGGCCAGTTTTCCCTGGAAGAGCCCGTTTCCTCTTGCCATTGCATGGCCTAGTCCTCCCACCAACGTTGATCAGCAGGAACCCACCCAGACACATGTCAAGAGAAGCATCTGGTGATCTGTTTCCAAAAGTTCATAGCCTTGAAATCTCTTACTCTGCATACATGGAGTCACCAGCAGGCAGAACTGATTTGGTGGCAACTGGTTTGGCTTTTGGTCTCCAGGTGGTTTGAGAGAAGCACTTTGCTGTAGTGTCCCAAGGAAAGGCTCACATGTCACTCCATGACCTGCACATCCACACGTGCAGGCTCCACCAGCCAGCCGAGCAAGCAGTGAGCACATTCCCCCATAAGAGAACCAGACCATGGATCTCATCATCTGAGTGTTATCACTCATTGCCCTGGAGCCCACGTCCATGCCTGCCCCAGGGTCCGGTTGATACAGGCCTCCTCGGGTGGCCAGTCACCTTCTCCTGGAGCTGGAAAACTTGCCTCTCCATCAAGATCACACTGGGTGTGGGGGAGATGGAGGCTGTGGGAGGTGGGGCCGGAGATGCACGACTGTGTGGAGCTTCCCTGGAGTGATCCTTAGAAAGCTTTTCTAAGGAAAGGTGATACTTTCCAATGGGTGAGATTTGGCCGCCTCTGAAAACACACCCAGATTGAGTGGACCTCCTAAGACTCTCTTCTGCTCCATTGGCCTTTATGATAACCAAAACAACACTGTCTGGATAGCTGTCTTGGTGGTACAAGTCAGCTTGTCCTTCCCCATTTGAAACTTGGCATTAGTGGAATGTCTCTCATGGGCCTTTTTTGCTGCGATCATCAAGGGCTGCAAGGAGGAGCAGTGACCTGGACACAGATCAATGTGAGGGGTGTGTGGGCCAAAGCACAGAGCTGAGAGCAGAGAGCAGGGTGGAGTGCTGTAGGAGGAGCTTGGAGTTGTGCCAATGTCCACCACAGAGCTAGAGCCTTGGGAGGCAACGCACGGAGCATCTCTGAGGCCTGTGTGGACATCTGGTGCAGTGAGAGGAAGACCACAGTGGCATGCAGAGCACAGCCCCCCGCACACTGAGGCTCAGAGAAGCACAGCACTCAATCCAGGATCTCCCCGGGTGGATCAGGTCTGCAGGTCTGTCCCTCCAGGGCAGAGATGCCCCGAGGGTTCAACTTTAGGTATAAATTTCACAAGGAAAGAAAAACTTTTCAGTCCTGATAAACAGAGTTCATAGGTGCTCAAGAAATTATGTTATAAAATACGACCATCTCTCTACCAGAATCAAATTAAATATTAGATCAAACCATATAAAACTGTAATGTTTCTAGTTCAAAGATGTTGTATATTGGCAATTTCATATGACTCTAATTAATAAACCATATGCTGTGTATTAACTTTCCAGGATACAATCCTACACAACAGCATTTCTGTTTCATTAATGCACTTTGAAATGACCTAGTCTGCCATAAACCCACAAAATCCCATTGCACGTGAAACAATCTGGTCTGCTGTAAGCCCCCAGGATCATAACCTACAAGATGCCTGCTAGGATAGATTGCTCACTCTCTCTTTCTCATCCAATTCTGCAGTCTGTTTTCTGCCCACTCTTTTCAGAAGTCTACCCTAATGTTTTAGAAACTTTACACATTAAATGTTAAATCAAATCCTTAGCTCCTTGTCTCTGTGGTGGCACCATGCCATCTTCTGGGCCAACTTGCTCATTTCTTGTGCTCTTCACTGTGTCCCGTGGCTTGGACTAGACTGCTGCTTTTGATAAGGAGGGTGTTTTGAAAACATCACTGCTGGAATTCTGCTTTGTTTCTCTAAGAAGGGAATGCTTTGAGTTTCCATAACCCCTTTAACACTGTGTAGTGTTTAACTTACAGAGTTAAGAAGACCTGAGATTCATTAGGAGCTTAATTACTTTCTTTTCCACAACATATTGTTGGGGAGGGGGGATTCTAAGATAATGAGCTGACAATAACACAGAAAAGAGAAAGGGAGATGTACTGGTAGTGATGCAAGTCACCAACTGCACAGAGAACAGACTGTACCTAAAAGAACCTAAAGATGTTATTGAAATTGTCTTGCAAATATCTTTGAGATGACTCACTTCCCAACATTAAAGTTACTAAAAGCTACAGTGATCAAAACTATTTGGTACTGGCATAGGTATAGACACATAGGTCAATGAAATAGAATTAAGGGTCCTGTAGTAAACTCTTACATTTAAAGTAAAGTGATTTCCAACAAGGCTTCCAAGACTGAAAAAAAAAAAAAAAATGAGGAAGGAGTAGTCTTCTCGAAAAATGGTGCTGAGACAACTGGATAAACACATGCAACAGAATGATGCTGGGCCCCTGCATCACACCATATATAAATATTAACTGAAAATGGATCAAAGACTGAAATGTAGGAGCCAAAACTGTACAACTCATAGAAGAAAACATAGAGGCAAATCTTTGTGACTTTTGAGTAAGCAATGGTTTTTAACTGTGACACAAAAATCACAAACAATTTAAAAATTATTAAACATCAAAATTAAGAACATCAGTACTTCAAAGGACAACACCAAGAAAGCAAAAAGACAACCCATAGAATGGAAGAAAATATCTGTAAATCTAATATCTGATAAGGGCCTAGAATCCAGGATATATAAAGAACTCTAATAACTAAACAATGAAATGACATATAATCAATTGGACAATGGATAAAGGATCTGAATGGGCAATTCTTCGAAGAAGATATACACATATCTAATGAGCACATGAAAAGATGGTTAACATCATCAAATCCACAGTGAGATACCTCTTCGTATCCATTATGATGGATATAATCAAAAAGATAGATAACAGCCAATGTTGACTTGTGATGTGGAGCAACTGGAACCTCATACAATGCTGTAGAAAATCACATGGTGCAGACACTTTGGGAAACAGTTTGGCAACTTTCCAAAATGTTTTGGTAGTGGGAGCTTTACTCAGAAAGTTAAGCATAGAGTTTTCATGTTTTTGTTGTTGTTGTTATGTGCCATCAAGTTGGACCCAACTCATAGCGACCTCTCCTTGGGTTTCCGAGGCAGTTATCACTACGGAAGTAGATTGACCTGATAATTTTACTCCCTGGTAGGTAACCAAGAGAAATGAAAACATATGTCCACACAAACACTTGTACATGAACGCCCATAGCAGCATTTTTCATGATAGCCAAATGGTGGAAGCAACCAGATGTCCAGAAGCAGATAAATGGGTAAACCGACTGGCACAGCCATACAGTGAAATAATATTTGGCCATAAAATGGAAGTTCTCACAGATACTATGATACTTTAAAACTAAAATATACAATGGAAACACATCCTTTTTAAGTATTTTAAAATTAAGTCCATAATGCAGTATTTTAAAATTCATCCCACAAAAAATAAGTACCAAGAACTCGAATGCAACAAATAACAAAACATGCACCCAAAGAGTTAATGAGCCAAGGACCAATCATGACAGCCAGTAACAGAGGAAAATGTGGTTCCCGCAGAAGCCAACACAGACTAAGCCACAGGTGGTAGGGAATGGAGAAGAGGCACTGCCGGGTGTCCCTACAGACTCCTTAGATTTCTCATGTGCAAGGTGTACTTGCACTGTTATCATTTCATTTTTACAATAAGCAGATAAATTTCTTTATGAAGGACTTAGCAACTTCTAATGGCTCCTAGTCCCCAACTCCACCACATTGTTAGAATGGATTGACTAAGTCATTTTATCACCACTTGATGGCATCATGGTTAACAAGCAGTTGGTTGGTTATGGCACTGGGGACATTTAGCCTGCTCCCAAGCTATGTCCTATGGCTATGACAGAGGTGACATCGTTGTGAACAAAGATATCGTTCACCTGGAATTCACGAGAACAAGAGTATTAGACCCCCCAAAAAATAAAAATAAAAATAAAAATAACAGCATTGATAGCCCCTTGCTTTCCGAGATGAGGCCACAGTCTCCTGGCAGCCTGGGGGGAGGAGGAGAAGGGATGGCCGCCCCCAGAGAGGTTTTAATTTCTCTGGAGAGAGTAACTGCAGAGAATCACGAAGGAATGAGCTGGAATTAGATTAAAAAGAAATCTCTGAAACATGATTTGCAAAATTTGTTTGTAATACACCATATCCCCTTGCCTCCTGCTAAGTAGATTTGGGATGCCGGACTCCAAAGCCAGTTTCCAGCAGAGTTTTAACCCTTCCCTCCCTTAGCTCTCCTTTGGGCCTATTCTCCTGGCTCCTTACTTCTGATGTGGAGTCGTCAGTGAAGACCAAGCCCGAGAAGGTCCACGTGTGACAAAGCAGGCAATGGCTCCTGACGATCCCGGGCAGACCAGCTGGCCCCTCTTGACAAACAGCCTTGATTCCAAGAATGCATTTTTCTTTATTCACTTAGCATGTCTTTTGTGATGCAAAGCACAGGGAAGGAAAACGGGCAACATCGTCCACGATTCCCAGGTGAGCAATTCCGTGTGTCATGTAAATGATCAAAACTGAAGGACTTTGTCAATGCAATTATTGAACACACAGTGTGATAACCTGCACTGGATGCTTCCACAGAGTGACTCCCACTCAATGGCACAGGCAAGGAGAGTGAGGACAGAGCCAAGCTCAAAATATGTTTGTTTTTTTGTTTTGTTTTCTTCTAACGGCAATAGGTAGTGAGCCAAATGTCAAGGCCAGCAGGCCTCAGAGTTGCAAAATGATGAAGTCAGTATTGTGCCAGCCATGAAATGATAGCTCCCCAGTGAGTAGGAACACACTTTCTGTCCTTCTAGTTTGGCAAGGATGAATGCTTACAAGGCCAGGTCCAAGAGAGAAGGCATCCTTACCACCCTGTAGGGTTCATTCCCTCAAATCAGTATCACTGGCCAGAGGTCGCTCTACAGCTCAACACATGGGAATTCAAATCATGTTTATCATATCAGACTCAAATGCCAGGGGACACTTCAATGCTGGCCAGGATGGAGCAGTCACTTTCCTTCCAGTTCCCCCTCTTAGAACGAGACAAATCTGAGCCCAACACAACCACCAGATACAGGGGGACTGAGGGGCAGAAAGAACAGGCAGGGTGCCCAGGTCCCGGGACTGAGGAAAGGACCTGGGAGTGAGCCCCTGGGTTTCCTTCTTGGCTTGTACACATCTCAGACAGAGACGTGGGGAGGCCACTAGCCCAGAGCCACCAACAGACATGCAGTTAAAAAAAGAAAGAAAGAGAGAAAGAAAATCCTATTCCACAGCCAACGGACCAGGAAAGGGATGGTCTGATAACAGAAGGCAGAAGCTGTCATTCAGAGAGAACGAGGGGATACTGCAGGGTTTAAAATCAGGAAAGGTGTGTGCCAGGGTCGTATCCTTTCACCATACTTATTCAGTGTGTATGCTGAGCAAATAATCCAAGAAACTGCACTGTATGAAGAAGAATGCAGCACCGGTATTGGAGGAAGACTCATTAGCAACCTGCAATATGCAAATGACACAACCTTGCTTGCTGAAAGTGAAGATGACTTGAAGCACTTACTGATGAAGATCAAAGACTACAGTCTTCGGTATGGATTACACCTCAACATAAAGAAAACAAAAATCCTCACAATTAGACCAATAAGCAGCACTGCAATAAATGGAGAAAGGATTGAAGTTGTCAAGGATTTCATTTTACTTTGATCCACAATCAACACTCATGGAAGTAGCAGCAGTCAAGAAATCAGATGTCATATTGCTCTGGGCCAATCTGCTGCAAAAGATCCCTTTAAAGTGTTAAAGAGCAAAGATGTCACTTTGAAGACTAAGGTAGGCCTGGCCCAGGCCATGGTATTTTCAATAGCTTTATATGAATGCAAAAGCTGGACAATGAATAAGGAAGACCGTGGGAGAGGTAATGCGTTTGAATTGTAGTGACTATACCACAGACTGCCAGGAGAAGAAATAAATGTGTTTGGAAAGAAATGCATCCAGAATGCTCCTTGAAAGCAAGGATGGTGAGACTTCCTCTTGCGTATTCAGACCTGTCATCAGGAGAGAGCAGTCTCTGGAGAAGGGTGTCAAGCGTGGTAGGTAGAGAGGGCCAGTGACAGGGAGGAAGACCCTCAGGGGGAGGAAGTGACACAGTGGCTTTAGCAATGGGCTCAAACGTAGCAACAACTGTGAGGATGGGACCAGACCAGGCAGTGTTTCATTCTGTTGTGCATAGGGTTGCTATGAGTCAGAACCAACTCAACGACACCTAAAAACAACAATAACAGAAAACACCAAAAGAATCCTCCCCCAGTTTCAGTGGTTCTCATCTTCTGCCCTCTCCTTGGCAGCAGAGAGTATGCTGGGGAGTATAGATGAGGCTTTCTACCCCAGGAAAGCTGCCAGAGCTCCAGAGCCCCTACCCAGGTAGTGGCAGGGAACTCCAGCAGTGGACTGAGCCTCACTCGGCAGCAATGAGCCTGAAGGTGATGGAGCTAGTCTCCACTCGACCTGCCCCAAATCAATAATGTAAGCCATCAGCACAAGAGCAAAATAGACCCAAAGCAAGAAGAAGGGCAACAATAAAAGTAACAGTAAAGATCAGTGAAAATGAAAAGGGAGAAAAGGATGACATTGACAATACCAAGGGCTGGCCAGGCTGCATGGAAGCCAGATGTCTCCCCCATTTCTGGTGGTGATACAAGATGGTGCAGCCACTCGGAAAACTGCTCAGCATTCTCTTTAAAATCTATACATGCACTTGTATGGCCTGTCTATCACACTCTTGGGCATTTGTCCCAGAGGAATGAAAATGTATGGCCACACAGAAACCTGAACACAAGCTTTGTTG
>NW_006921943.1:3382993-3383977 GCF_000298275.1 Orycteropus afer afer | reverse complement strand
TGCTACCAGAGCTCCCTCCCTGGTTATATAGTACAGTATATTTGTAATATATTATATGACAATATACTTTATTGTATTTTTGTCTCAGCAGCACAAGGAAATTCAGACAAGTTGAGGACATATTGCAAAGCTGAACAACAGTATCAGGAGCGGACAATTCTTATCAACAAAGCTGTTGCGTTGAATATCCATCTTCCCCTTCCAACTGAGGCAAGTCAAGTATTAATGAGGAAATTACAGCTAAAAACATCTGGTTAAAATTCATTCACTAAGGAAATGCCAAACTTAATGATGCAGTTAGCACATAAAAGTCCATGTATGATATAATGCTGCCTTCTGTACCTGCCATTCCAGGTATAAACTCTTCATAGCTTCGCTGTCTTCGGGGTGAATGCACCAGGGCCAGGCAGGTCTGGGAACATGTGTGTGATGGTTCAGTTATGTGTCAACTTGGCTAGGCCATGACTCTCAGTGGTTTGGCAGATACAATGTAATCTTCCTCCATGCTGTGATCTGATGTAAGCAGCCAATCAGTTGAAAAGGGAGTTTCCTTGGGGTTGTGGCCTGCATCCAACACATAGGGATGTTGTGACAAAGCTCATTCTCTTTCCATCCTGCATTTGATCCTGTATTCACCTCATCATCCTCTGACCTCTGTTCTTGGGACGTGAGCCAGCAGCCTGCTGCCTGACCTGCAGATTTGGGCTTCCTCAGCCCCTGTTAACACGTGAGATAGGAGAAGCCTCCCATCTGATGCTGACCCACAGATTTGGGACTTTCCAGCTTCCCCATTTGTGTAAGCCATTTCCTTGAAATAAATTTCTCCATATATGCTTATGGGAGCTCTGGTAGCATAGTGGCTAAGACACTTGCCTGCTAACCAGACGGCTGGCAGTTCAAACCCACCAGGCACTCCTTGGAAGGAAGGCTGGGCAATCCTACTTCCGTAGTGATACTGCCTCGGAAACCCAAGGAGGGGTCGCT
>NW_006921943.1:3378624-3381026 GCF_000298275.1 Orycteropus afer afer | reverse complement strand
AAAAAAAAAAAAAAACGGAATGAGAAGGGGCGGGTGGAAAGCAAAGATGGGCTCAGTAGAAGGCAGTGGGGGTGAGGAGGGCACTCAGCTCTGCAGGGTCAGGTGCCACCGCAAGGTCATGGTAAATAAGAATGGGACAGTTTGTGACAGGCAACTCCCCTGGCCACAAATAAACGTGGGAATGGTGGGTTCCATGGCCTCCAGGCAAGGCCTGGGGTGAGTGGGCCCAGAAGCAGCAGACAGTCAAGGTTCCTGGCGAAGCTGGACCTCAAAGGAAGAAGTGAGAGGAACCGGAGTTGGAGAAGAGGGCGGGAGCAGAACAGGGTCAGCTAAGGACAGAAAAGGCTGGAGATGCTGGGAGGGAGGGGCCCAGGAACGGGGAAGAGGGAGGAGCAGGCCAGGAGAGGCTCTAATGGAGCAGCAACTAGGGACACCTAGAGGGGACCTGGTCACAGAGACACAAAGAGGCAGGTCACTGCTCACAGGTACGCACACCTCCGTCTGCGAAAAGCAGACAGGGACTCCCTGGGGGCCTCCCGTCTTCTCTGAGGCAGAGTGGTCAGGATGGGTCCTTTCTCACTGCTTTGTGCACACAGACACCTGGGGGTCCCGGAGCCCAGGGAGGGGCCTGAGAGTCCGTTTCCAGCAAACCCCCATGTGCTATGAGTGTCAATGTCCTGGCCACACACTGAGCACCTGGGGCTGGAAGGCTTTCCTGGCTGCTCAAGGGCCCTCAACCGTGACCTGTACCTGGGCATTCAGGAGTGGCAGCCAGCAGGCATCCCAAAGAGCCTTATCCACCAGCACTTCATATCCCATAAGGAGAGTCCGACCGGCAAAAAAGGACACATAACTGAGCATGGAATTCCACATACATTTTCTGTTTAATGAGCATGTTTAAGAGTTGATAGTATGGCAGAATGGTAATAAGAAATAGCCAAAGCAAAACCACATCATTGGTCTGATCAACCAGAGTGAAATTTTGTTTTCATTTTTAAATGTGACATTCCCTTGTTAATTTCTGTAAAAGTTCAATGCCAATTGCTCTACCACTTTATTTAGAACAAAATGAAATTATTCTAGAGGAGAGCCCAGAGGCAGACACTTTAATCTTGGAACTGGAAAGATGTTACAATGGAAAGATTAAGATGAAAACAATGGCCAGAAATTTGATTCAAAGAGAAAATGTAAAAATGAGGTCCCTGATCTTGTGAATTAATTGAGCTGCATACACTTAATCAGTATTTCTTGATTGTATGTTGTTGTTGATGTTGTTGTTATTGTTAGCTGCTGTTGAGTCATCTCTGACTCATAGCAACTCAATGAACAACTGAACAAAACACAGCCCTGTCCTGGGCCGTCCTCACAACTGTTGCCACGTTTGAGCCCATTGTTGCAGCCACTACATCAGTCCACCCCTTTGGGGGGTCTCCTCTTTTCTGCTGACCCTCTTTACCAAGTGTGACATCCATCTCCAAGGATTAGTCTCTCTGACTAAAGTCTGAGAGATGAAGTCTGGCCATATTCCCTTCTAAGGAGCATTCCGGCTGCACTTCTTCCAACACAGATTGGTTCATTCTTTTGGCAGTCCATGGTATATTCGATATAATTTGCCAACACCATAACTCAAAGGCATCACCTCTTCTTCATTCTTCCTTATTCGTTGTCCAGCTTTCACTTGCATATGAGGCAATTGAAAATACCATGGCTTGGGACAGGTGCACCTTAGTTTTCAAAGTGACGTCTTTGCTCTCTAACACGTTAAAGAGGTCTTTTGTAGCAGATTTGCCCAATGCAATATGTCATTTGATTTCCTGACCGTTGCTCCCATGGGCATTGATTATAGATCCAGGAAAAAAATGAAATCCTTGACAACTTCAATCTTCTCTCCTTTTATCGTGACGCTGCTTGTTGGTCCATTTGTGAGGATTTTCATTTTCTTTATGTGGAGGTGTAATCCATACTGAAGATCAAAGGTAGTCTTTGATCTTCATCAGCAAGTGCTTCAAGTCCTCTTCACTTTCAGCCACCGAGTTTGTGTCATCTGCACATCACAGGTAGTTAAGGGATATGTGTTCTAAAGATTGGTCATATGACTACTAGCCTAAATGTGGGGTTTGCACTTTGCACCCAGCAGCAGCTCCACAGGAGAAAGATTTGGCAATTTGTTTTGGGAAAGATTGATGTTGTGGTTGTGTGCCATCTAGTTAATTATGACTCGTAGCAACTCCATATGAAACAATGGAGCTGCCTCCTGGGGTTTTCCAGGCCACAAACCTTATGGAAGCAGATCACCAGGGCTTGTCACCTGTTGTGATAGTTGAAGATGTGTCAACTTGGCTGGACTCCAGTTGTGAGTGGTGGTTCCCATGATGGATCACATGGCTGAGTTCTAAGCGGCC
>NW_006921943.1:3353945-3355725 GCF_000298275.1 Orycteropus afer afer | reverse complement strand
GCTCAGTATTATGTAGCTAACCCCCATTTTGTGATCTCATGTAATCACCCTTCATGTTGGTGGTGTAAATCCTCATCTCTTTGATGTGAACTATCATCAGGTTGGTGCTTTGAACCAACCCGCTGCTCAAAAAGAGAAAGGTGAGGCAGTCTGCTTCCATGGATTTAGGCTTGGAAACTCTATGCGCAGGTCTACTGTGTCCTATAGGGTGGCTAAGAGTTAGAACCAACTTGATGTCAGTGGGCTCGGATGATGTTAATGAGGCAGGATTAGTGGCAGTTACGCTAATGAGACAGGATACAAGCTACAGGATTAGTTCGCATCTTGAGTCAGTCATTTCTGAGGTATAAAAGGGACAAAACAAGGGAGCAGAGAGACTTCAGTACCACCAAGAAAAAAGACCCAGGAGCTAAAGGTTCATCCTTTGGACCCCAGGTCCCTATGCTTGAAACCTCCTAGACCCAGGTGAAGATTGATGGCGAGACATATGGAGATCTCCAAGGGATGCCAGGCCCACAGGTGCTGAAAGAAGACAAGGCCCAGCCTCCTAAACTCTCAGCCAACCCAAAGAGCCTCCCCTAGAGCTGGGACCCTGAATTCAGGCTTCTGGTCTCCTAAACTGGGAGCAAACACACTTCTGTTTGTTAAAGCCATCCAGCTGTGGCCTTTAAGGTGTAGCAGCAGATAACTAAGCCAGTGGAAGCGGGGAGTTGGAGATGTCTCTGTCTCAGGCATCCAGAGCTCCAGGAGGGTGAGGTGCCTGGATGCCACCTGGGCTTGAGCTGCAGGTTCCCATTCCAGGGAGACCAGGAGCTGCCCACTGTAGGGGAAGAAAGGAAGTGTTCACATTGCTGAAGTTGAAGCTTCAAGTAGTTAAAAAGAAATGTTACTAGATCATAATCCTGTAAAATTCCCAGCCTAAAGCTGACCAACAGCTCTGGTGGCTAGTGCCTAAGGCATTTGACTGCTAACCAGAAGGCTGGCAGTTCAAACCCACCAGCCACTCCTCGGAAGGAAGATTGGGCAATCTACTTTCGTAGTGATACTGCCTCAGAAACCCAAGGAGGGGTCACTATGAGTTGGACCGATGCAATGGCAGTGAGTTTTTTTTTTCTTTTTTTTTGGTATAGTCTGAATGGTAAATGGATCACTAGTCTACAGAAGATGCAAATTAAGGAAAAGACTGGGATAGCATTATCCTGTTATTGCCACCCAGTTTTCAAAACATGTGATGGATTATAGATGGAATGTTGGCAAAACTTGGCAACTTCTGAATATCTGGCATTAATTTGTTAATGATGAAAGCAAGAACTTCAAACTCTTTCTAATTAAGAAGTATCTACATTAGATTCTTGACATTCAGTTTCTAAGGATACTTTTCAACACTCTTGAGTTCCTCAGTTCATAATATGAAGAGCTGGCCTGAGATGAGCAGAACTGCACAGTGCTATCGATGCCAGGGGGTTGCAAGGCTCATCTGTTAGCTCAGGGATGGCTTCAGTGCACGTTCACAGTACTGGTATTCAAATTTCTGTCTCAGCAAACTTCAAACTGCTCTGTGTCTTGCAACTCTAGTGTGTTCATTACAGTTGAAAATATACCTAATAGACATGTGAGTACAAAGGCTCTATTGAAATTTGACACTAATCAGAGGAGCCATCTGACATTAAATAATAAGGATATTTTCTCCTCCATTTTGATGAGGAAGAAGTAAACAGGCTTATCACTCAGGATCCTTTAGACTATATAATGCTATACACCAAACCCACTGCCATCTAAT
>NW_006921943.1:3352162-3353455 GCF_000298275.1 Orycteropus afer afer | reverse complement strand
AGAAGATAAACAACTACAATGGTCATTAGAGGCTAGGATAATGAGACTTCAACTCACTTAGAGCATATCATCAAAAAAGACCAATCATTAGACAAGGATGTCACATTTGGTAGAGGGCCAACAAAAACGAGAGGAACCTTTAACGAGATAGACTGACACAGTAGCTGAAGCAACGGACTCAAACACACCAGCCATCACGAAGACAGGGCAGGATAGGGAAGCACACTGTTCTCTTATACATAAGTCACCATGAGTCGGAGTAGACTGGATGACAACTCACTAGATGACTCACAGCTCACAGGAAGGGTGATAGGACACCAATCATCCACAAAGTGCAGAAAACAGAAGCACTGTGGTGAACAAACACTCCAGCCAACATGGTATACCAGTCTCCCCTCAGTTTGGCTTTGGTCATGGGAATGTGACCCCTTGCTGGAAGAAGATAATCAAAATGTTCTACCACCATCCTTTCCTTGACAATCTCTTTGCTGGTCCACTGGTGCTAGAGTGCTCCCACAAACCTCAGTTCTCACAGACATGAAGTCTATGGAATCCAGGTAAATTTCTTAACTGAATTTGTGTGCTAAAACAAATCTCAGTCAAAACAATGTTGTTGATGTTCTCGTTAGGCAACTCTTAGGTGGTTCCAACTCATAACGAGCCTGTGTGCAACAGAATGAAACACTGCCCAGTCCTGCACCAGCCTCACTATCCTTGCAACACTTGAGCACATCATTGCACACACTGTCAGTCCACCTTGTTGAAGGTCTCCCACTTTTTGCTGACCCTCTACTTTACCAAGCATGGTATTGTTCTCCAGGGAATGGTCCCTTCTGACAACATGACCAAAGTAAGAGAGAGAAAGTCTGGCCACTACCATTTCTAAGGAGCATTCGGCTGCACTACTTCCAGGATAGATTTGTTCATTCTTCTGGCAGTCTATGGTATTTTCAATATTCTTTGCCAACACCACAACTCAAATGTATCAATTCTTCTTCAGTATTTCTTATTCGTTGTTCAGCTTTCACATGCATGTAATAGACGGAAAATACCATGGCTTGGGTCAGGTGCATCGCAGTTTTCAAGGTGACATCTTTACACTTTGTCACTTTAAAGAAGTCATTTGAAGCATATCTGCCCAACACAATGTTGTGTGTTTCTGAGGCAGTATCACTACAAAAGTAGATTGCTCCATCTTCTGAGGAGTGGCTGGTGGGTTTGAACCACCAGCCTTCTGGTTAGCAGTCAAGTGCCTTAGGCACTATGCTACCAGAGCTCCTGCCCGATGCAATA
>NW_006921943.1:3338923-3351377 GCF_000298275.1 Orycteropus afer afer | reverse complement strand
AAAAAAAAAAAAAAAACGAAACCCACTGCTATCAATTTGATTCCTACTCAAGGTAGGTTGTCAGTCTTTACCGAAGCAGATGTTTCATCTTCCTCCTGCAGAGCAGCTGGTGGGTCGAGCCACTCGCCTTTTGGTTAGCAGCCAAATGCTTTAACCATTGCACTACCAGAACTCCTTAATATTAATTATAACTCATGGCCATCAAGTTGATCCCAACTCATAGTGACCCCTCCTTGGTTTCCGAGGCAATATCACTATGAAGTAGATTGCCCAACCTTCCTTCCGAGAATAATTTCCACATTCCATTGGATCACCTTTCTTTGGAATGGGCACATACATAGATCTCTTCCAGTTGGTTGGCCAGGTTTCTTCTGAATTTCTTGGCATAGACGAGTGAGCACTTCCACCTTTGCATCCATTTTTTGAAACGTGTCAGTTGGTATTCCATCCATTCCTAGAGACTTGTTCTTCACCTATCCCTTGAGTGCAGCTTAGACTTCTTCCTTCAGTACCACTGGTTCGTGATCATATGCTACCTCTGAAATGGTTGAATGCTGACCAATTATTTTTGGTACAGTGACTCTATATTCTTTCCACCTTCTTTTGATGCTTCCTGCATCATTCAGTATTTTGCGCATAGAATTCTTCAATATTGCAACTCAAGACTTGGGATTTTTTCTTCAGTTCCTTCAGCTTGAGAAATATCAAGTGTGTTCTGCAATTTTGGTTTCTAACTCCAGGTCTTCGTACATTTCATTATAATACTTTACCATGTCTTCTCAAGCTGCCCTTTGAAATCTACTGTTCTGTTTTACTTCCTCATTTGTTCCATTCACTATAGCTACTCTACATTGAAGATCAAGTTTTGGAGTCACTTCTGACATCCATTTTGGTCTTTTATTTCCTTCCCGCCTTTTTAATGACCTTTTCCTTTCTTCAGTATGTTGCCCTTGATGTCATCAGACAACTCATCTGATCTTCAGCCATCAGTGTTCTGTGAGTGAAATCGACTCTTGAGATAATCTCTAAATCCAGGAGGGATATACTCAAGGCAGTACTTTGGTTCATGGGCTTGTTTCAATTTTCTTCAGCTTCAGCTTGAATTTTCATAGGAACAGTTGATGGTCTGTTCCAGAGTCGGCCCCTGGCCTTGTTCTGATTGATGCTATTGAGCTTCTCCATTGCTTCTTTCCCCACATGTAGTCAATGATTTCCGGTGAGGTCCACATGTATGGTTGCCATTTAAGTTGTTGAAAAAGGTATTTCTAATGAATATATCACTGGTCTTGCAAAATTCTATAATGTGATCTCTAACATTACTTCTACTACCCAAGCCATATTTTCCAACTACTGATTCTTCTTCTTTGCCTCCAACTGTTGCATTCCAATAAGTGCCCACTAAAACCCACTGCCATTAAGCCAGGTTTGACTCATAGTGACCCCTCCTTGGGTTTCTGAGGTGGTATCATTATGGAAGTAGATTGCCCAACCTTCCTTCTGGGGAGTGGCTGGTGGGTTTTAACCACTAGCCTTCTAGTTAGCAGTCAGATGCCTTAGGCACTACACCACCAGAGCTCCCACTAGTAATTATTAATGCATCTTGAATGCATGTTTGATCAATTGCAGATTGCAGAAGTTGGTAAAAATATTCAATATTTCACCTTTGGCATTAGTTATGTTAATTGGTCTTCCTTGTAGATGAGTGGATAGTATCCTGTTGTGTTGTGTTGTGTTTCAAAATATATCTTGAAATGATCAGTAGAGGCACATTACTTATCATCTAACTATTGTTTTTCATTGGACTGTAATTAAGCGAATGGTTAAATGTCTATAGACCACTTGCACTTTTCCAGAAGTATCTGAGAAAATAGAACAGTTTCTAAGACCTTTTTCAAATTTTGACGAGTAGAAAAAGTGGAGAAGTATAATTCTAGAAGCACTGTCACAGTCTTACATACTGAAGAGGAAAATGGTAAGCTTTGCTATAGTTAACAGCGTCAAAAGAGACTGGAAACGTATGAGCAGTATTAACGTTACCACTGAATAATGTAAATAACAGTTGTTTCCCATGAACCTCATTAATCAGGCAATCAATCAGCAAGGAAGTGGTAGAAACATTGACTCCTACAGTTTTAGAGCTGGTGGGACGGACGCTAAGTGAGCACCTGACTGAATGCTCCCTCTTTCAAGTGAGGAAGCTGAGTCATAGAGGAGCTGTCATTTGCTTGTGATCATGAGACTTCTGGTCAGGGCTGAGAAACAACGGGATGGCACTATCGTTAACCAGAACAGTGATCACAGCTTTTAAAGAAAATGCTCATTTATCGGGATCATCTTTTATTCTATAGAAAATCTATTAACTTAGAAAAAAAAAATTAATGTCACAGGTTATTGTAAAAACATCTTTAAAAGAAGTTGCAATGATATATAGTTAGGAGCAGTTTCTCCCCCCAAAAAATGAAAGTTAAGCACGGCCGCATATGTAGTAATATATGTCAAATGTCCAGCAATATAAAAATATATATGGAAGATTGCTTTCACGAGACAGTATTTCATCACTGACACATTACTAATCCTTCTAGCTTCATGATGCAGTGAATTACTTAATGTGGTTCTTCTAGCCGTGGTCTTTGTGACTCCCACCAGATAACTGAGATTTTGTTGTGGTTGTTATGTGCCATCGAGTCAGACCTGACTCATAGCAAATCCTCCTTGGGTTTCCGAGGCAGTATCACTATGGAAGTAGACTGCCCAACCTTCCTTCCGAGGAGTGGCTGGTGGGTTTGAACCGCCAGCATTTTGGTTAGCAGTCAGATGCCTTAGGCCCTACGGCACCAGGGCTCCTAGACTAATAGCAGACATTCATAAATGATTCACTGATACCTGCGAGTGGAGAAAGTGAAGTTGAAAACTATTACAGGCCGAAAAGCTCGTTGCGTCTTTCCTGCCCTATCACTTTCAAACTGAAAACAAGGATTCAAAAAAATAACAGAACACTGTAACAACAACAACATAATTGGAATAAACTGTCTCAAAAATATCCCCAAAGGCTTCTTACCAGCAAACAAAAGTTTAGCTTAATGAAACTTGAACCTTGTGCTCTTCTGAGATCTGTCTATATGAGATCAAAGTGACCACAGTGACTGGGAAGATGACACAGGAACCTTAGGGGGCAGTGAGTGCATGTCACTGGGGAAGGAACGGCTCGGAGAGGATGGGGAGGTTGGTCGCACAACCTGAAGAACGGAATCAGTGTCCCCGACCGGGACGTGGAGACACCCGAATGGGATGTGGAGACACAGTTGAGTTGGCGTGTATTTTGTTGTTAATGTTCTCAATAACGAGAAAATATGTTTGAAAATAAATAAATTAAATAACCAGCCTAATAATCAGCAGTCCTCCTACCTAGCTTTGGTATTATTATGTCCCCTCACTGATCTCTAATAGCCAATAAACAGTATGGATTTTCAATGAGCTCAGCTACTTCGCACTCAAGTGCACCATCACTTAGCAGAGTACTTGTGTAAAGTACCCCAGGCTTAGGTTGTCATGGTTTCACAGAAATCAGCTGTGGAGAGGAGACAGTGTCACAGAATCTAATGTGTTGTTCCGAGACAATGGCCCATTCAAAGACAGCTTAAACTAAAGATAACGAGCAAATTTCATCTCAAATATTTTATGAGGGGCTCTTGAGTATGGGCTGGAAGCGAGCAGGCTCTCAGACTCTGATGAAGCCCCCATCTTGGGGATTCCTGATAGGTCAACATGCAGAACTTGAAGAGCACAAGAGAAGTCTGCTGGTAGGAGTCAATGAAAAACTGTCCATAAATGCAAACCTCTCTTCCTCATTTGCACATGTATCAGTGATTGCTACAGATTCCCCAATGGCCCAGCATCCATTTCTTCATCTCCAAAATTACCACTCAAGTCCAGTGATTCCCACACATGGACTGCAGACACCCGGTGTCCTTGAAACCTTCCCGGGGGTCTACTGGGTGGAAAACATTTCTTTGACAGTAACTACGCAGGTCTGTGCCCTTCTCAGTGTACCAACACTCACTCTGTGGGGCAGAAGGATGAACGAGGAAAGCTGCTGGGCCCGTAGAGGGATCATGGCAATGGCCCCAAACTCTATTCAAAGTTCTGTGACCCTCACTCTCACAGCTGACAGTGGAAAAGGGGATTTTCACTTAAGAGTGACCCTGGGTGGGTCTCTCCTCCTCCAGAGCACAGAAGAATGAAGAAAACTAAAGATTCATGGAAACAATCAGTCCTAGTGACTGGTACACCATGTGATCTGCAGCCTATACGACTATGAGACCAGAAGAACTAGATGGTGCCCGGCTACCACTGTCAACCACTTGGAGGGGGATCTATGTAGGAGAACAAAAAACAAAAAAAAGAGTGACCCTGGGAACTCGGTGAAATTGTTAATTTTATGAAATCCTGACTGTTCCAAGCATTGTCTTCAACACCGTGCTTAACAAAATGGGAAGTAAGTAAATCCCTGTTTGTAAATTTGACTCATGGACAACTGGTACCTGCCTGTTATTGTGATGTAACTCTGCCTTCACGTGAAATGGTGAACCAACCCCATTCACAACAAATTCTTCATCACCATCCCCTTCATGTGCTGCACATGCAGCCTTTAAAGCCTGGAAAAGCCTCTTGCACCAAAAAGCCGAAACCAAACTCGCTACCACCAAGTTGATTCTGACTCACAGCGACCCCGTGGGCATCGGAACAGGACTGTGCCCCACAGGGTCTTCAGTCTGTGGAAGTGGCCAGGGCGTTTCTCCCAGGTGCCTCTGGGTGGACTCAAACCGCCAACCTTCCAGTCAGCAGCCACATGCCTTAACGGTTGCACCACCCAGGGCCTACCGAGTGATCTGCGGTTGTCCTGTGAGCAGCCCAGGCACCTAGAGGCCCTCCCACCACAGCCCACAGGCCCTGCTGTGTGCACCCAGCCTCCCTGTCTACCCACTCCAGCCTTGCTGCCCTTCGTGTTTGACTTCCCACCCTCCAGGCTCGGTCCCTCCAGAAGGATGCCACCTCGGCTCTTCCTGCCTCTGGAACACTCTTCCCTCAGGTGACCCCAGGCCAGGCTTCTCCTTAGTGTAGGATCTCAACTTAAAGACCAACTCCTCCGTGAGGCTTCCAGAAGGCCACAGAGGTGAAATAGCCCACCTGCTGGTTGCGTGAGTCCCTCTCCCACTCTGGCTATCTCCACCATGACCTTTAAGAAAAGGAAGAGCCAAGCATATGGAAAGGGAGAGGTATCAGGGCCTGGTAACACAAGTGTGTCTGGAAAATACATTACAAACACAAGTCAGTGAAGTGGCTGCAGGGTCCTCAGAAGTCATAGTCTTCAATTACAAACAACACCCATTCTAAGTCACAATGGAAAAAAGATTCCATTTAAAATAGTTTAAAAAAAATTAAATGAGCTGCCTGAGAAGAGAACAGAAAGCTGTGGTGTCTGCGTGGGAGGCTGTCGACACAGCACGGAGGGCACGCACCGAGCCCAGGGCAGAGGGGACACCGAGACAGGTCCATTCCTAATAGCACCCGGGCCCCCAGGCCACAGAAGCCCTGTGCTGACAGGCTCACGTGAACACCCTTTCCTCCCTGGGGTTCTTAGGTTCAGGGCAGTGCTGCAGAAACAACCTTGAACTTGGAATCTGAAGACACATGAACAGTCTACTTAATAACTAATCAGGTGACTTGGTGTAAGAGACCAGACCTCTCTGAGCCTCGGTCTCCCCAATGTGAATGGACATACCTATGAAATCTGTACAAGGACATGTGTTCCTATCATTCCTAATGATAGTAATAGATTAATTATTCTTTCTAATAATAATATTAGGAGCTCTGGTGGTGTAATGGTTAAGGCAACTGGCTGCTGGCCAAAAGGTCAGTGGTTCAAACCCACCAGCCACTCCATGGAAGAAAGATGAGGTGGTCTGCTTCTGTAAAGATTTACAGCCTTGGAAAACCTATAGGGTCATTATGAGCCAGAATCAACTCAACAGCAGTGAGTTTGTTTTTGGTTAGTAATGATATTATTATTCCTAGTAATAGTAATTTGATTATTAATCATAATTAGTTCTCTCCATTATCTATATAAATGATATAAACAAAGTTAATGCTTATTGAGAGTTAATATATGCATCATCTCATTAAATTCCCATCATAACCTAGGAACTAAATACATTACCTCCAATTTATAGGCTGAAAGAAGGCCTTTTTTAAAATTTTATTTTATTTTACTTTTATTGTGATTTGGCTGAAAATTTACAGAGCAAATTCACTTTCCATATAGCAGTTCACATACACTTTGTCTCATGACATTGACTACAATTTACCACAATGTAGCAGCTCCCCTCCCACTTCCTCCTGATAGTTACCTTTTCCCTGTGTCCATCCCTCCATGCACTCCTGCCTTCTGAGCTGTCTCCCTGTGCGTAAACAGCCCTTCTTTCTCCCATGATTGTTCTCTCCAAGGAGTGCATCTACCTCAGGTAAACGTTCAGCTCATATGCCTGTCTTTTGTTTGGCTGAAGTCACAGGTGTGGGTTCAATTCTAGACCTCAAGGGCAGCTACGGGCCATAGTCTCAGTGGTTCTACCAGGCTCTATCAGACCAGCAAATCTGGTCCCTTTTTTTTTCTTTCCAAATGATTTTGAGTTTTGTTCCACATTGTTCTCCCTCTCTATCCAGGATCTCCTACACAGATCTCCCTCCCACTGGTTGACAGTGGTAGTTGGGCACCATTTAGTTCTTCTGGTCTTATAGTCATATAGGCTGCAGATCACATGGTGCACCATTTGCTAGGACTAATTCTTTCCATGAATCTTTGGGTTTTTTCATTTTTCTTTGCTCTGGATGAGGAGAGACCCATTACTGCATCTAAATGGCTGCTTGCAATTTTTTTTTTTAGTTTTTAATTGTGATTTGAGGTGAAAGTTTACAGAGCAAATTCACTTTCCATACAGCAGTTCACATACACTTTGTCTCATGACATTGACCACAATTTACCACAATGCAACAGCTCCCCTCCCACTTCCTCACCATAGTTGCTCTTCCCTGTGTCCATCCCTCCATACACTCCTGCCTCCTGAGCTGTCTCCCTGTGCTTACACAGCCCTTCTTTCTCCCATGATTGTTCTCTCCAAGGAGTGTATCTACCTCAGGTAAATGTTCAACTCCTATGCCTGTCTTTTGTTTGGCTGGAAGCCACAGGCATGGGTTCAATTCCAGACCTGAAGGGCAGCTAGGGGCCATAGTCTCAGGGGTTCCATCAGGCTCTATCAGACCAGCAAACCTGGTCTGTTTTTCTTTTTATGGTTTTTTTTTTTCTATTTGCTTTTTAAAAAGTTTATTGTGGTAATAAATTTTAATATTTAAATAACAAAACCTTTGCCATTTTCTCAATATTGTGTTTAGTCTGTCTGTCCTCTCTCTTAGTTGGTTGTGTAGTACCTGGAATCATAAAAGCTTGCAAGCACCATCCAAGGTACAATTGGTCTCTATTCACCTGGAATAGAGGGAAGAAGGAGAGTCAGGAATAGGAGGAGGATGTGTGATGTGTGGCTAATCGCCTCCAGGAATAACTAACTGCCCCCTTTGCCATGAGACCAGAGGACAGGATGGTGCCTGGTACCATCACTGAACATTTTGATCAAAGATTATACAGATAAATCCTCATTAAAACGCGGGAAATGCAGAACAGAATTTCAGATTTTCATGAAAACCATGCCTTTCTGGAATCACGGGGGTTGGATGAACGCCTGAAATTATAGCCCTGAGATAATCCCTAAACTTTAAACCAAAAATAACCCCTGGAGTCTTCTAAACATCAGGTATTAGTTGAGCTTAACTAGTAAACATGTCTGTCCCGAGCACTGTGCCCTGTTAAGAACTCTCAGTATGGGATCAAACGGACAACAGCAACTCGAAAGGCTACATAGGAACCGTAGGGGGCAGAGTTTACACTAAGGGGAAGCTGAGACAAGGAGGCTGGGCGTGTTTTGTGATGTGAAGAACGCCGTCCATGTCGCTGGATTATACGTGGGGCCTGCTGCGTACACTCTCCACACAGGAATCTTAGGGGCAGAGTTTACACTAAGGGGAAGCTGAGACAAGGAGGCTGGGCGTGTTGTGCAACGTGAAGAACGCCATTCATGTCGCTGGATTATACGTGGGGCCTGCTGCGTACACTCTCCACAAGAGCAACAAAACAAAACAAAATGCATCTTCCCCATTTTAACCATCATCAGTGCTCAGTCCAGTGGCCTTAATTACAGTCCCCACTACCCATTTCCAAATGAGCTTCATCTCCCACCTCGGGACCTCGGGGGCCGTTTTTCATCCTTTGTAGTCGATTTCCCCTGAAGATGGAAGTTGACTCTCAGGATAAGTGCTGCCCTGTCTCCGAGGTTCGGCTTTGAACCCCTCTGACTGTGTCAGCTCTGGGTTAATTCTGCAAGCAGCTTTCTCGTCGGTCTGGAACCAGCCTCCGACCTGGAAGCGCCATCCCAGCCGGTCGGCACGCAGCTGTTGGCTCCCTCAGCCGCCTCCCTTCGCTGTCCACATAGCTCTTGAGTGGAATTGCTATGGCAACAACACAGTGCCCGCCTGGAGGACCCTGACACCCAGACATCTGATCCTAATCCCACAGACGGCTTCTGGGCCCGGCCCTTAAGAGGCGCGATCCACTGGGCTGCTCGGTAACGGACCTGTGTGTTACAGCTGGCTCACCGGGACGAGGTCACCTCACTGTGGGTCTACAAAACCCCTTTCTCCAAGCGACAAGCTTGAGCAAAGCGCTGGGCCCTGGGGTCCCCGACCAGCCAGCAGAGGCCCAGGGCTCTACCTGGACAAGGGTTCTCAGTGGGGGGAATCGCAGGATGGGGCAGATGTGCTCCGTGGACGCGCTCGGCTGCCGACCCGAAGGCTGGAGGCTCCACTCAGGAGCGCCCTGGAAGAACTGCGGGCGCCCTGCTTCCGAGCAGCCGGCACTGGGGCGCCTCCCCACCCTCCCACACAACGGCTGCACGAGTTGGGCTCGACTCATTGGCAACCGGCTCACCTTCTTCTCCTGAACTCTGGGCGACGGTGCCCCCCAGGGACATTTGGCGCTGTCTGGAGTCCTTTCCGCTGGTCACAACTGGAGGGGGAGTTTCTACAGACCCCTAGCGAGTGGAGGCAGAGTCACTGCTGAAGCCCATACCATACGCAGGACACAGGACACCCGCAGTACAGAGCACAAGCCGCCCGCATGGTGACACCAAGACTGAGACACCCTGATGTTCGTGGACGCCCAGCCCGCGCGCCGCCCACCCGCCCCACGTGCCACCGGTTCCTTCCTGGTGCGAAGCTCCGTGGCTTGCTGATGATCCTCACATGGCATCAGTCTCCCCTACATGAGTGTCCATCTGAGGGGTCCTTAATTAGAAGGGATGGGATTGAGGACACACCCCACACTGATCCTGCCTCACGAACATGACAAGCAAAACCCTCTTTTCAAACAGGATAGCAGCCACAGGTCCGGACTTAGAATCCAACACGTCTGTGGGGGAGCCAGTTCAGTCCATGGCAGCCTGAGTCCTTGGGCTCTGAGGGCCATTACTGTTACTAGGGAGGAATGGTTACTGTGCTGTTGTTGTTGTTGTTATGTGCCGTCGAGTCAGCCCTGACTCATAGCGACCCCTCCTTGGGTTTCCGAGGCAGTATCACTACGGAAGTAGGATTGCCCAACCTTCCTTCCGAGGAGTGGCTGGTGGGTTTGAACCACCAGCCTTCTGGTTAGCAGTCAAGTGCCTTAGCCACTATGCTACCAGAGCTCCACAGAAGCAGATCTCGCAGTAGATTAAGCCAAAAGAGGAATTTTCTGAATTGATGTAACAAGTCAGCCCACAGAGGGGATGGACTCAGGAGTGGCAGGATCCAGGTGCCTGCCCACGTTGTCAGAATTCTCACTCTGTCCTTGTCGCTATGTCCCTCTCTCCACTTGGGGCAGTTCTTTCATACTCAGGTCACCTGTCTCCACTTTGAGAGGAGGATGGTTTCTAGGAACCTGGAATTTTGTCATCACGTTTCACGACACACGCACACCGCAAAGCTAGTTTCTCCTCCTGCGCTCCGAATGGGAAGATCTGGGAAGGATGCTGATTGGCCTGGACCAGGCCAGGGGAAGGAGCCACACCTGGCCATAGCTGAGCCCCACACCTGAGCCTATACTCACCTGGGTCTGGGAACAGAGCACCACTAGGGGGAATCTGTTAGGGACCAAGAAAAAGACCCCCAAAAGAGCATGACTGCAAGGCACATGTTCTAACTACAGTGAAGAGATGGCAAGGCCTCTCTGTGGTTGAACGTTGCTTTAAGAGATGGCAAGGTCTCTCTCACTGTTAAATACTTAATTGGCAAAACATCAAAGTATTAAAAGTAATGTTATTCTCCATGTTTTTTATCATCGGGATTTTTATCATTCATACTTTGTGTCACTGTGTCCTAGTAACCATTTATCGTTTTACACTCCTTATTCCTGAGAAGATTTCTGTGATTGTTTTAATGACCACCAGTTGTCCTTGAGCACATACAGGAGTAAAACTTTACCTGGACCAGTTCAGTGGAGTTTCCAGACTCAGACAGACTAGGAAGAAAGGCCTGATGATCCACTTCTGAAAACGAGCCAGTGACCCTCTTGGGGCTCACAACACTGTGATCTCTGACTCTCTTACCTGGACTCATCACCAGGAAGGACACATCGCTGGAGGAGGGCATCACGTTTGGTGACACAGAGGGCCAGAGAGGATGAGGGAGACCCTGGGTGAGATGGGTTGGCACAGTGGCTGTAACGATGGACTTGGACACACTGGGGACCCTAAGGAGGTCACAGGACCGGACAACACTGCCTCCTGGTGTGTATGGGTCATCATGTGTCAGCCACCTGGCCAGCAGCTACCTGTCATCTATGTGGAGTACAATGACAGTGGCTGCTGAGAAGGGGCGTGTGGTGGGTGTGACTAAGGAGACCTAAGTGACCTGACAGACAGCAGTACTGCAAAGCCTTGGCAAGACACCTCCATGGGCAGAGACGCCAGAGCGGAGGCTGGAGGCAGCAAGGTGCTCAGCACATTTGGGGACAAGAGAGGCCAGTGAGGTTGGAGGGATGGGAGAACTGAGGCAGGGAGACGCAGCAGGAGTTGGGAGCACTGGGGCTCCCCTGTGCTTGGACGCAGCTGCTTGGCAACTGTTTTGATCAGACCCCAAGGACCCAGCAACTCCTGCTCTTGTTGGGTCTGGAGGAGTGTAACCACACATCTCTCTGCAAGCCTGAGCACCTGGGCCCTGGTCAGGAGGGAACATGCTGATTCTACAATGGAAGCCCCACCAGGGGAGGCTGTGAGTCTACGCAGGTTTGTGTTACTGACCTGGAGCACGGGTCTTGCTGCCAATGGAGAAGCAAATTCTATTTTCTCAACAGAAATGGAGTCTGGGCTTTTCATTTGAGGTTACCATAAGAAGATATATGTGTCAGACGCCAGTTCTTGTGGTTATTGTTGTGATAGCTGTTAGGTGTCGTCCAGTCGCTCCCTATGCACAGCCACCCTGTGTACAATAGACCGAAACACTGCCCAGTCCTGCACCAGCCTCACAATCCTTGTCATTTGTGAGCCCATCATCGCAGCCACTGGGTCCGTCCATCTCATTGAGGGCCTTCCCCTTTGTCACTGACCCTCCACTTTACCAAGCACGGTATCCTTCTCCTGGCACTGGTCCCTCCTGACAACATGACCAAAGTAGGTGATACAAAGTCTCACCACCTTCACTTCTAAGAGCACTGTGACCATACTTCTGCCAAGACACATTTGTTCCTCCTGCTGGCAGTCCGTGCTGCATTCCGTATTCTTCACTCACACCATAATTCAAAGGCATCAGTTCTTCCCTGGTGTTCCTTATTCATCGTCCAGCTTTCGCGTGCACATGAGGGCCGCTGAAAAGACCAGGGTGTGGGGCAGGACCTTAGTCCTCAAGGTGTTATCACTGCTCTTGAACGTCATCGAGAGGCCTGTCCCAGCACAGCTGAGCCGGCCATGTCTTCTTACACTCAGCATTTAAAGCCAGACAGAACATTCACCTCAGTAAAAACACTACATCCCACAGCGTCAAGTGCAAGTCATTTTGTTATAATTCAGGACAGTGAGTGTATAGCATAAAAACTTCCAAGTGTCCTTGTACCCTGAGGGCTGACGGTATTTGCAAAACATCCACTGAACACCTAACAGCACCCCAGAGGTGTGTCTGTGGAAAACAGTGCCCAAGGCAAGCTCCAGAATTGCACCCGTCCCAACATCTGCCCCCGTCTTCTTAGACAACTTCACCATGTATCAGCTCAACAGTGTCAAACTCAGTCATCTTTACTTAACACATCATGGCACAAGTGGAC
>NW_006921943.1:3336089-3338071 GCF_000298275.1 Orycteropus afer afer | reverse complement strand
CCTGCTTCCTGTGATGAACATTGGTCTACAGTGGGCCCAGGTCATTGTTTCCCCTGATGAACACTAGTCCACGATGGGCCCCAGCTCATTGCTTTTGGTGTCTTCTCTCTCTTCACTCAGCAGAACTAATCTCGCGGGCCAGTCTGACCCCGGAGACTCTCAAGTACGGGTGTTGGTTTTAACTCACTGAATGATGTCTCACAGCTGGAGATGGAAACTGCCGTGGTTCACAGACACTGCTCAGTGGTGCCCTCTTCCAGTAGCTCTCAGGGCTCTGGTGATACCCACCATACCTTAAATACCACCACCACCCCCGCCCTCTCACTTGGTTTTTGAAGAAATGAAGCCAGAAGACATTGGTATAAACGGGTGGAGGAGCTGCTTGGTATCCTCATTGTTTAATTCCTGCTTTTACTGCCACGACCACAGAGCCAGAGAGGGAGGTTATGAGAAAGCTCCTGAAACTGAAAACCCCGGGCCCCTTCCGAGACCTTGTTCTGAATTTTGAATGCACATTTTCTCTATTTGGTTTCTTAAAGAGGATCGCAAATTTATAAGCATTGGGCCCCACCAAACTTGCCTGCCCTCGTGCTTCCCTGCATGAACGGTGAAAGGGAGGAATGAACTCATTGCAAGGCGCCTAGGAGCCTGTGGAACACGATGTTGGGGGTTGAGCGCTCCACTGCTGTGTCACACGGGCGCTCAGCCTTCTTAGAAGCCAGCTGTTTCTGGAATCCTCTGGCTCCTAGCCCATTTTTTTTACTCCCTTTGACAGTAAAACTCCCTGAACAGACTGTCTCACCCAGTGCCCTCCCACCTCTGATTCGGAATCCGTTCCAACCAGGCTATGTGCACCTCCTGAGGGACCTCACCCAGCCTCCAGAGCAAAATGCCCCCGACGTAATGACCCAAAGCCCAAGCCGCCTGCTGTTGTGTCGATGCTGAGTCAGAGATCCGATGTGTGTCCGAATACAGCTGTGCCCACACGCTTTCAGGGGCTCATTGTTCAGAAGTCAATCTCCCGGACTGTCCTCTGAGGCACCTCCAGGTAGATTCGAGCCCCCCACCTTTCGGTTAATAGCCAAGAACTTAACTGTTAACTTACCAGGGACTAATGTAACTGATAGGAGCTCTGGTAGCATAGTGCCTAAGGCGGTTCAAACCCACCAGCCACTCCTCAGAAGGAAGGTTGGGCGATCTACTTCCGTAGTTATACCGCCTTGGAAACCCAGGGAGGGGTTGCTGTAAGTAGGGTCTGACTGAGGGCACATAACAACAACAACAAACAATGTAATTGATATTTCCCACAGTCTCTCCCACCAGACCATGCCTCTAAATGAAACACAGAGTAGCTAGTCTCCACCCAGGACCTAACAGGCGTGTCTAGCATCTCACACCACAAAAGGACTCCAGACCTTCGCCCGCAGCTGATGGAAGAAAAGTGTGTGAGACGTTCTGGTTTCTCACAGGCAGCCAGAGGCCACCACGGTCGTCCTTGCCTCCTTACTTGTCCTGGTGTCTCGCCAGAAGTGAAGTAACAAGTGGCTTTCTGTTGGGTGGGTCTGGGTGTATGTAGTTGTAGTCTGCATGCCACTCGTGGCTTCTTGCTTACATGACCGTTTTATGTTGAACTTCCTGGGTGCTCACTCGACTGATTTCCTGGCACTTAGGGTCTATCCAGCTGTTGGCCAGGCTCTACAGAGAGACCGCCGTCTGCCCCATCCCGGGACAGCACCTGCCTTGTGAATTACCACCAGCACCTGATTCGTTCCAGACCAGGGATGAAAATGAAGGGTTACCCTTTTCTAAGCAAAATATAATCACCAAGACAAATCTGCTGACGGGAAGAAGCCAGGGAAGTCAAGGCGGATGCAGTCTGAAGACTTATTTCACATACTTACTCCCTTTAGCTTGGATAATTTGCATGTGTTTCAGCTCCAGGGAAGGTCGGGGAGTCCACACCATGCACAGAATGCAGAGTT
>NW_006921943.1:3335369-3335884 GCF_000298275.1 Orycteropus afer afer | reverse complement strand
CTCAAGCAAAATCTCAAAGGAGCCATTCTGATGAAGGATACACTTGGGCCATCTTTATGTAGAAGCCTGACTCCACAGCCCAACTCCTGCTTCCAGCCCGGCCCAGGTCCAGGTGTTGGGTCCTTTCGCAGATGGTCAAGGAAAGCACGGAGGATGGGACTTCCAACCCTAACCAAGAGCCTCAGTGCTTTACTAAACAGATCCGTCCCTACTCGCCCTTCCTGTGTAGTACACACCTGAACTTTAGAAACCGAGCTAGCCATCCATCTGCCTGGCCCTATACACCAACCCAGGGCGGATGACGCAATCTTAGAGAAACCGAGAGCTGAGTCCGGACTGCAGGTCGCACGCCTGGAGTTCACAGAAATGACCGTTGGTGTGTGTAACGGGTTTGTAAACCCGGAAACATTATCAGAAGTCGCCTAAAGCGGAAGGCCAAGTGTGCCTTTTTCATGTGGCCAACAAGAGCCCCCAACAGCCTTCACCAGGCCCTAGGGTCCAGTGGTGGCCCTCCC
>NW_006921943.1:3332398-3334589 GCF_000298275.1 Orycteropus afer afer | reverse complement strand
GGTCGGGGTGCACGGCGCTCACCTGAGCCGGGCCGGGCCGGGCAGGTGACCTCCCCGCGGCGCCAGAGCCCAGCGCGGGCTCCCAGGAGGCCTGGGTCGCAGGCCCGCGAGGGCAAAGGGCGTCGCGCGGGCGGGCTTCAGGGGTGACCCGCACGGAGGTCGCGGGCGGCTGCGCTCGGCCAGCGGGGCCAGGCCGGGGGTCCTGGCACCTTCAGTACCGTCCAAGGACGTACCTGGACCAAGGACACACCGGGCCCCACACACACACACACACACACACACACACACACACACACACGCACCGAGCAGGAAGCGTGGCTGCCCGATGACCACGGAGGGCGGCGACGCGCGCGGCTTGTCCCCACTTCCGCCTTCCCCTGGCGTGTGGCCCAGGCTCCTCGGCGGCCCGGGCTGCCGCCAGCTCACCTCACCTGCAGCCCACCCCAGACCCGCGCCCCACCTGCAGCCCACCTCAGTCCCTGGGCCACCGGTCCCCCGCCTCCTCCCGCGGTGCCCTGGTCTGGCTGAGCCCTGGGCGGGCGCGGGCGCCCGAGGGCACCCTCCCGCGCAGGGCTGTGGTCCTGGGCCTGCAGCTTTCGGTTTCGGTGGCCCCGGGGCTAACTGTGCTGTGCCGCAGTCACTCTGCTAACCCCAGGTGGCAGCACGTCTCGGCTTCCCGCGGGAGCGCCTTGTTTCTAAGGGACCCCTGAGCCCTTTTCAGGAGGCCAGGTGGGGGTGGACAGGTGTTTGCTGGACGCTCAGGGCGCAGCCAGCCACTGGAGGTGAGGCCTCTTCCTGGTTCTGTTTCCCGATTGTGACAACAGGAGAGTCAACTTGTGCCATTTCCGGACTCTGAGGAGCAACTGGAGGGTGAGGGTTGCCCCTGCCAACACGGCCCGACTCCCAGCCACTCCGGGTGACAGGGTGGCTAATGCGCCTGACCCCAGCTACTCCATGTGACAGGGTGGCTAGTGCACCCCAACCCCCAGCCACTCCAGGTGACAGGGTGGACCTGCTGCACGGGGTTTCCCAGACTGCCATCTGGGAGCACATTACCAGGCCTTTCTTCCTTGGAAAAGCTGGTGGGCTTGAGTTGACAGCTTTTGGATTAGCAGCCAAGCCCGTAACCACTGTGCCACCAGGGGCCTTGGCCAGAGAGGATTTTCCAGGTGATGGGAACTTGAGAAAATCTGGCCTGAGACCCTTGTGTTATGGGCCAGGGGCCATCCTTGAACTGGGGCTCCCCCAGGCCATCCCTAAGTGAGTTCAGGGTCAGGGGATGCCCGGGAGCCTGGGAGAGGGCGGGTCTGGGATGAATGGACCTGTGGAGAGGGGGTTCCTGGGGTCGGGCTGCAGCAGGTATGCTTCTGCGTGGGCTAAGCTCAAACGGAGAGTTGAGTTAAATCACCGCCCAGTGTCCGTGAGCAGGCCCCCAGGCACAAGCCGTTCTCATGTGACTCCTCACTGAGGTGGACAGAAGCTCCTCCTAAGTTCCACTCCACCTTGAAAGTCTTCCTTGAGCACCACACTTCTGCTCGGAGACTAGCACCATTAAGACACCTTGCTCAGTTCGTGGTACGGCATTTAACTGCTCCCGGTTCTTTTGAACCTCAGTTCTTCCTTCTTGGTGGCTGGTGATGTGAGGGTGTGTGTTGATCAAAGATGAAAATCATCAGAACCAACTGTTCTTGTTAAAGTTCTCCCAGTTCTGTGTGAGCTGTAAATGTTAACTGAAGGGTAATTGGATTTTCTGCCTGTTTTTCTCTGAAGTCTTTAAACCCTGAACATATTTAAGAGGAGCAGCGGCCCCTCCTTTTTCTCTCCTTGCCAGTAGCTGCCTTGGGGTAGGGGGGGCCCAACTCACGGTGATGTCACGCGCAACAGAGCAAGGTGCTGCCTGCCACCGCGCCCGGTGCTGCGCCGTCCCCAGGACTGCTCTAGATCAGGGTGCGCCCGACAGGCCACTGGACGGTGTTCGGAACTCAGTGACCAAGCCGTGCTGGCAGACGACGGTGGCTGCGCACGAGGTGCCTGGCTGCCGCGGCGACGGGGAGACGCTGCCTCCGAGCCCCCCAGCCCTGCTCTCGCTCACGGTCTGAGTGCCGGTCTGCTGAGTGCCGTCTTCTGTCTGCTGTGTGGCACCGCATTAATAGTCATGACCATCCATCCACGCTCGTGTGACGTGCTAACT
>NW_006921943.1:3322969-3331228 GCF_000298275.1 Orycteropus afer afer | reverse complement strand
GGAGCGCGCCCATCAAGACGTGTAGAGTGCTCCGTGAAGAGGATGGGCACAGTAGCCCCACAGTGACTCTCCTGACACCTGCACCACTACCCAAGAGGCAGAGCCAACTGCGGCCACAAGCACAAGGAATCTGCTGAAGCTGCTAGGATGCCGGGGCTCACTAATCGTTAACGTTTCAAGATGGAGTTCTGATTGTGAATGCAGCACTCTGGGAACACTCGGATAGAAATAGATGTTTGCATAAAGAAGGATGCTAAACAGACACGGGAGTTAGCCTCTGGAATACATTAAAACTAAACCACTGCCTTGGAGTCGATTCTGACCCACAGCGCCCCTAGAGGACAGAGTGGAACTGCCCCACAGGGTCTCCAAGGCTATCAGTCTTCACGGAAGCAGACTGCCTCATCTCTTCTGTCCACCCATTGTAGGTTGGAACTGCTGACCTCTTGGTTAGCAGCCAAATGCCTTAAGCACTACAGCACCAGAGTGCTTCTGGAATATATTAAAAATTCTAAAAAACATTAATATAGAAAAAGGAACACAATAGAAAAATATGTGTGTGATGAGGCTGATCTAAACAGAAAACTCCAGTGGGCTAATAAAATATAAGAGGATGTCTCACCCACTGGTAATCAGGGAATTGGAAATTAAAACACTACCATGCATTTTGTATGTCCTGCGAAACATTTTCTGAGGACACCGAGTGTTGAAAAAGTGATAAAGAAACGAGAAGTCATATTATTGTGAGACTTCTGAGTAGGGACAACTGCTTTAGGGAGTAAACTAGAGATCTGGAGATAGATACTCCATGGCCTAGCAGGTCCCTTCCAAGTGTGCCCTCCAGGAGCATGAACACACGTACAAGGGAGGTCAGGGAAGCAACGACATTAAACTGCTCATGTCGAGATACTTGCAGCTTCACGTGCAGTTGTGTAAACAAGAGAATGATCCAGTCAGACTTCACTTTAATGGGGCGTCACTTTGCAAAACACTTTTACAATGTCCCCATCAGGAGGCTACCGTCAGTAGAATCCATCAGCCTTCTTCAGATTTACGTATACTCGTGTGTGTGTATGCACATACAAGCATTTAGTTCTACTCGGTGTCATCACATGTGTCAAGTCTGTGACTGCCACCACAGCCAAGGTATAGGATGGTCCCACCACAGGGACCCTCAAGCTGGCCTTTTTAGCCACAGCCACCTTCTTTTCTTCCCCTTCCCTCCCCCCCAAAAAAACCAAACTCACTGCCATCGAGTCTTTTCTGACTCATAGTGACCCCCACTTGGTTTCCGAGGCTGTAAATCTTTACAGAAGTACATCACCCCGTCTTCCTTCCGCAGAGCAGCTGGTGGGTTTGAACTGCCAACCTCCCAGTTAGTAGTCAAGTGCCTTATCCACGCCGCCACCAGAGCTCCTTCCCCAAGCCCTGCCATCCACTCACCTGTTCTCACTTGTCCCTTCCAGAGTGCTATGTGAGAACATACACTGTGCATCCTTTGAGACTGACATTTCCTACCAAGTGTAACGTCCTGGAGACCCTTCCCAGTTGACGAGGGTGTCTCTAGTTGGTTCTCTTTTATTGCAAGGAGTACTCGGAAGGAAGGTTGGGCAATCCTACTTCCGTAGTGATACTGCCTCGGAAACCCAAGGAGGGGTCGCTATGAGTCGGGGCCGACTCGACGGCACATAACAACAACAACAACAACAACAACTTACTCCATGGGTGGGTGAGCCACTGTTCGTGTTGTTCTTAACTCTTCACGCTTTGAAGAGCATCTGGGATTTCCAGGTGTTGTTTATTGCAAATCAAGCAGCTGTGGACATTTGAGTGCAGGGTTTTGGTAAATGTGTGTTTTCACTTCTCAGAGGCACACGCCCAAGAGTGCATTTACTGTTTATTAAACACGATGAGCACGTGTTTAATTCTGTAAGAAGCTGCCACGCTGGTTCCCAGTACTACCACCACTGTGTAGTCTGGCCAGAAGTGGAGTCGCCCAGTTTTTCCACCAACTTGACAGCACTTGGTATTGTCACATTGTGTATTTTAGCCATTCTAATAGGCATGCAGTGATATGGCAGCATGGTTTTAATTTGCATTTCCCTGATGGATAATGAAGGAACCCTGCTGCCACAATTGTTAAGTACTCAACTGCTAACCAAAAGGTTCGCGGTTCGAACCCACCCAATGACTCTTTGGGAGAAAAGACCTGGTGATCAGCTCCCATAAAGATTACAGCCTAGGAGACCCTATGGTTTCTGTCACATGGGGTTGCTGGGGATTGGAACTGACTGGAAAGCATGCGCCAACAATGGGTAATGATGGGGAACGTGTTCTCAGGCACTTGCTCACCATGGGAGTCTCCCCTCTGGTGGCACAGCTGTTCGTGTCTTCTACCCTCTTTCTGACTGGATTGTGCACTTCCTTACTGTTGAGTCGTCAGAGTTCTTTATACACTGCAGATTCGAGTCCTGCAGCCCTGGTGTCAAGGTATGTTAGGACTGGCCATCTGCTAAGTGGTTAAGGCGTTTGGCTGCTAACCAGAAACATCGGTGGTTCAAACCCACCAGCCACTCCACGGGACCCTCTGCTTCTGCAAAGATTGTAGCTTTGGAAACACTATGTGACAGTTGTCCTCTGTCCTACAGGGTCACTATGAGTCAGAATTGACCCAACAGCAGTGGGGGCAGCCCTTGAGGTGCTGGAGTATAAGTTTGTGCAATAAGCTGTCACTTACCCACTTTTTTTTTTTTTCCAAATGTGATTTTAAATGAGGGTTCAGTGCCCCGAATGTCTCCATGTGAAAACTTCTTCTTTTGTAACATCTTTTGTTCCATGTATATGTATCATTTTTTATGACATAATAAATCATTAAGCTCTAATTAAGCTCCTTCCTCCTGAAAAGATGATGTATTTTCTGAAAGGACACGCAAAAATGAAATAGCCTCTAGGTATCCCTGAATAAGACCACCCCTTTTGCTAAGGTGCTCTAGGGGCACAGTGCCTAAGGCATTTGACTGCTAACCAGAAGGCTGGTGAACCCACCAGCCACTCCTCGGAAGGAAGATCGAGCAATCTACTTCCATAAAGATTTACTGCCTTAGCATATGAGCCGAATATTTGCATTAGGTAGATACAATCCTTGGAGAGATCAATCATGAGAGAATAGAAGGGTTGGGTGTGCACAGGGAGACAGCTCAAGGGGCACGAGTGCATACAGGAAGGACACAGGGAAGAGGTAGATATGGGGAGGAAATGGGAAGAGAGCTGTTGCATTGTGGGAAATTGCAGTCAATGTCATGAAGCAAAGTGTATGTGAACTGCTATATGGAAAATGAATGTGCTCTGTAAACTTTCACTCAAATTACTTAATAAAAATTAAAAAAAAAAAGATTTACTTGCCTTGGAAGCCCAGTGGGGGTTGCTATGAGTCGGAATCAGCTTGGTAGCAGTAGGTTTGGGTTTCCTGCTGAGTGGGGCCCTCTTATCTTTGCATGGTGAAGCACACAGAGAAGTGGCTTTGCCCTTCTCAAGTGTTCTCAAGGCCTGCAGTCTTCTTCAGGCTTACAGCAAATTCAGGAGGGTTCGTGTTCCTGGTTACAATGAGAAAACTCAAGTTTGCAATGGGCCCCATCAAACTCTGGTTTGCTGCTCCATCAGGGTGACTCAGGTGGCAGCCAGTGAGGTATGCCCAGTAGGTCTCAGGGCCCAGAACACATTCCTGAGACCCAGTCATTCCTGCTCGTGTCTCAGACCTTGGCCACTGCTCACTACTTTCAATGATGCTTATCTGCTCTCTCCTTCCTTCCTTCCTTGGTCAGAAGGAAACACCAGGAGGAGGAGAGGGTCCAACAAGCCGAGGACCTGGCTGCCCTCCTCCTGCAGGCAGGCCGCCAGGGGCTCCCCTCTTCCACCACGTGGACAAGAGGGTCTGCACACAGCAGGCTGAAAGCATGGGAAGCATTCTTTCGAGTCGTGACCGATGGTCATTCTGTAAAAGGGATCAGTGGCCGACTGATGCTTACGTGGCAAGTACAGGGTCTAGCTAGCCGACTGCTATGGCAGAAACATCACAAGGGGGTAGCTTTAACAAACAACAGTGCCACCACAGCGCCTCATTCCAACTCAGAGACCCCATTCCACACACAGCATAGACATGTACAGCGTTGGGGACAGCATTCAACCCGTTAACAGTGAGGTGTGATGTGCACAGAAATCCGGCCCTGGGATGTCTGTCTTCAGGCCTTATTACTGCTGCGTGGTCTGCGCTGTAAAATGTTAAGATGCAGAGGCAGTTGGGATAACTGCCAGGGTGATGAAATGACTCCCCGGCACCTTCTCTTACGTAGTGACTATGGCCCGCCTTTGGCTTCTAGCCCATGTTTTAGAACCGTCTAGAAGAGATGGACGGTTGGGCAATCTCCTTCAGTAGTGATACGGCCTCGGAAACCCAAGGAGGGGTCGCTATGAGTCAGGTCTGACTCGAGGGCACATAACAACAACAGAAAATGACTGCTGGGGCTTCACTTTTTCTGGAGGGGAGCTGGACCTTATTTTGCGTTGTTCTGAGGGTGCCCAGGAGTCTTGGAACTCTGGTTGCTACTCGGCGCCTGTGCGACAGCTGAGCCCAGGGTCCGTGGGCCTGAGCTGTCGTCGGTGTCCGGGGCTGATGACACCTTCCGTCCACCGAGCCTCCCCGGGAACCATCAGTGCGGCAGCCGCGGAGCCACTGGTGCGGCCCACGCCACTTTGCTGTCGGAACGCCGAGCCCGTCTTTCAGAGACTAACTCCACGTGGAGCGCAGTTTCCTGTTTCCGGGGAGCACGTGGAGAAGGCGGAAGTGGTGAGGGGTGAACCGTGACGGCGGCGGCGGTGGCACACTCGTGAGTGTGGCCCCCGCGAGAGCCGGCCCTTCACAAGTGCAGCCTGCTTTCCCGTCAGGGGCCCTGTGCGGCCGCTGCTCCCACTTCCTGGCGTCATGTGACGTGAGGTTTCCCAGAGGGCGTTGCGTGGGCTGAATCCCGTCCCCTCACTTCCGGTCCGGGGAGGGCTGCGCTCTTGCGTGCGCTCGTCTCCAGTTGGGGAGGCGTTGAGTTTGGGGCCCTGACGTGTCCTGTTGTGTTAAAATGTTCCGTTCGTTTTAGCATCTTTCAGAGTGCACAAGGGAGATTTGACCAGCGCAGAGTCCTATTCTTGCTGCGTGAGCACCACCGTCTGCCCTAACCCTGCACAGCCCGGGTTGTGCAGAAGCACTGTGTTTACATTGCTTTCCGGGGCTGCCGAAACACGGCGCCACGAGTGGTGGCTTTATGCTTCCGAAGTGGGTTGTCTCCCAGTTGTGCAGAGTGCGTGTCAGGATGGAGGGCCGTGTTCTCTGCAGATGCTCCCAGGCAACACCCTTGTCTCTCCCAGCGTCTGGGTGCCCCGGCGTGCCTTGGCCTGAAGGTGCGTCTCTGTGTGGCCTCCTTTCCTCTGCGTCTTTCTGCGTGTCTCTCTTTTATAAGGACCCCTCAGATGGGAGTAGGACCTACCCAACTCCAGGATGCCCTCATGTTCACTAAACATCTTCAAAAGGTCCTGTTTGTGAGCAAGATCAGTTTGACAGTACCTGGAGTTAGTACTCCAACACAGACACAGGTCAACAACCCACACAGTGTCTAAACCTGTTCCCCACCAATCAGAAGTGAGTTAGAGGACTGGGACAGCATTTATTCAGCTTAGTATGTTGCCTTATTAAGTGCGGGTAAATTAAAACAGCACTTTAATAAAATAAGTCATGATTCTCGGCTATGTCAGGAGCTAGGCCCCTGTTGTATGTGTGTGGTGGGTTTTCTGGCTGGGTGTACACCTAATGGCCTGGGAGTAGCTTGAGACCAAGGATGTGTGCAGTGCAAGCACCAGCTGCAGTTGTCTCCTCAGAAACCCGCAGAGGGTAAGGCAGCTTTCCCAGGCAGGCTTGAAGCATGCGTGCCTTCACCGTCTCATGTTCCTTGGCTTTTTAAGAGGTGTGTAGTTTTACAGGGAGCTCTGGTGGTGTAGTGCCTAAGGCATCAGACTGCTAACCAGAAGACTGGCGGTTCAAACCCACCAGCCACTCCTCAGAAGGAAGGTTGAAAATCGACTTCCCCAGTGATACCGCCTCGGAAACCCGAGGAGGGGTCACTATGAGTCAGATCTGACTCCACGGCAATGAGTTTGTTTTTTGGTTGGTCGTGGTTTATCATTTCAGACACCATGTTGTGAACACACTCTGCTAAGACATACTCCTTAGAGCTGAGGATGGTGTTCCGGTTACCTGGTGCCACTCTAATAGAAATTACCACAAATGGAATGGCTTTAACAAATAGGAGTCTATTCTCTTGCAGTTTTGGAGGCTATAAGTCCGAGTTCAAAGTGCTAGGCTCTCAGGGCTGGGTGAAAGCCCCTCAACCTTGGACTTCAGCTTTGCCTCTTGCTCCCGGCCCACTAAAGCTGGAGGTGTTTCTTTATTCAGACAGCTGCTGCCTGCTGAGGCTGACAGACTCAAAGTCAACACGTAAAAAGGCACAGTCCGAGTATTACCAAACCACATGGCAGCCCATTGATTCAGCATGAAGAGTCCCAGACCGGCAGACAGGATGGCAGGCTGGTGAACAGTGGCGACTACATACGGGATTCAAGCCCGAAAGCTGGCCATCGTCCTCAAGCTGCTGCTTACGTACTGGAACAGACTGCATTCCCTAAAGCAGCTGCTTACCTGCCCCGGTAGATCTCACCGTGGAAGCGATTGCCATTCTCACCACAGGGAATAACTGCCTCCGGCTGCCCAGCAGCCCAACCAAGCCCAGCCAAGTTGACACATAACCTCACCTACCGCAGGTGGCCAGACTGCATCTCACCTGCTTTGGTCATGTTGTCAGAAGGGACCGTTCCCTGGAGAAGGATTTCATGCTTTGTAAAGTGGAGGGTCAATGAAAAAGGGGAAGGCCCTCAACGAGATGGACTGACACAGTGGCTGCAACGATGGGCTCAGGGATAGCAAGGATTGTGAGGCTGGCACAAGACTGGGCAGTGTTTCATTCTGTTCTCCATAAGGTCGCTATGAGTTGGGGCCAACTTGACGGCACATAACAACAACAATAGCTCTGCACAGATGTTAGCATTTTTCCAACCATATCCTTACTTCCTAGAGAAGTCATTTGTGGACAGTCCTGATTTTGGGAGAGCAATGTGATTGCAGCATAGCTCACTGCCTTCTGGAAGATGTTATCTCTTGGGGCCTTCCAAATGCTATTGGTGCGCACGTAGCTCTTGGAAAGCCCATGGCCTCAGGACACATGCTTGCTGGTCGTGTCACATTCATGGGGCGTGTGCTGTGCTCTAGCTGTTTGTTTTCTCATTTAAACATCATTTCTTCAATAACCAGGAAAAAAAAACTCACTGCCATTGAGTTGATTCCAACTCACAGTGGCCCCCTTTGCGTTTCTGAGGTGGTAAATCTTTAGGAAAGTAGATTGCCCCGTCTTCTTTCTGCAGAGTGGCTCGTACGTTTGAGCCACCAACCTTCTGGTTAGCAGTCAAGCGTCTTAGGCATACACCACCACGGCTCCTTATTTCTTCAACAGCAGGATTTTAGAAGATCCTTCCTTTCGTGATGGGTCTTGGGCTGCTTCAGCGTCTGCTCGTCCTGGGTGACCGTGTTCACGTCTGAGGGAGCAAGCGCGAGAGCTTCGTCCGCGGTGCTGTCGTTGGTGTATTCGGTCCTCAGGGCCCTGAGAGGTCAGAGATGGAGACGGCCCCCGCTCTTCGGGGGGATCAGCGGAGCTTTCCCTTAATAAACCCAAGCCTTAGGCCGCTGAGAACCCTTCCCTTTCGTTTTGATAGGCGCCTGTCTTAGTTTCCCGAGCTGCTGGAACAGATGCCACACACGGTCGGCTTTGGGGAACAGAGGGTTATGGTCTCACGGGTCTGGAGGCGGAACGTCCAGAGCAGGGTCTCAGCCTGGGGCGTTGCTGGCTCCTTGGCTTGAACGTGATCCTCGCATGGTGGCTCCCTGTCCCTGTCGCCTCTTTGTGTTGCTCCGAAGGGGTTAGATTCAGGACTGGCTCAGCTCAGGGAAGACCTGACCGACAGAGTAGAGGAATGCTGTGTCCACAGAATCATGTTCACTGGCATCAAAACGCTTGTGCACCGAGTCAGCTCTGACTGTGGTGAACGAAGTGGTCACAATGGACCTCTGCCCCGTGGAGTTGCCGATGGGTGTTTTTCAGAAGCAGACAG
>NW_006921943.1:3312879-3313660 GCF_000298275.1 Orycteropus afer afer | reverse complement strand
TTGGTTTCCTGTGGACTCTGGGCTGGACTTTTGGTGTTTCAATCCAGTCTGTGCTGAGTGCTCTCGGGTTTTCTGAAAATTGGTCAAAATATTTCAGTTATGCCAAATGCAGACTACAGTGTGGATCAGAACAAACTCACCTGCCTCCAAGGACCATCTTGTAGTCTGAGCTCTCTCCTTTTGAATACAGGTCACTCCCAAAATGTTTACACTTCCCACACTGTTCTCTGCTTTAGGTCAAATAATACAGATCTGTTTTTGCATGAAGGAGTAACCTTCACCTGGAAGTGCCTAATGCCAAGGGGAGGAGGTCCCTGAGTCCACCGTGGTGTGTGCACTGGGCTGCTAACTGGAGGGAAGGGTTGCGGTTCTAGTCCACCCAGAGGCCCCACAGCAGAAGGGCCTGGCTGTCCACGTGTGAAACCCTGTGGAGCAGGGTTCTGCTGTGTACCTGTGGGCTCCTTGTGAGTCAGGATTCAATCAGCTGCCACTAACGCTAATAACAGTTTTGAACTAGACCGATTCTTAAAAGCCTACGAGCCTTACTGTGACCAGGACAGAAGATACACAAAGTACGATGATTGTTGTTCTGTGTGTTACATAAGGAGTTCTGGTGGTGCAGTGGTTGAAGCATTCGGCTGCCAACCACAAGGTTGGTTGTTCCAACTCAGCAGCTGCTTTGCGGGAGAAAGACCAGGCAGTCTGCTTCCATAAAGACTGACAGCCTTGGAGACGCCGCAGGGCAGTTCCACTCTGTCCTCTAGGGGCGCTGTGGGTCACA
>NW_006921943.1:3310704-3311679 GCF_000298275.1 Orycteropus afer afer | reverse complement strand
CTGGAAAACTACATCTAAATGCCTCCGAGGGCCCTGGTCTCCGAGACAGAGGCTCAGCTGGTGGCAGGAGGTCCTCCGGCGGGACATCCTCCCTGGTGGCGGTCCAGGCAGAAGAAGGGAACTGCTTGCATGGAACGGGTCTGGCGAAATCCTCCAAGTGTGCCATTTTGGGAAAACGTGGTGGCTTGGCTGCTAAGGCTCGGGTTGGAAAATAAAAGTGAGAACACGTATTTTTCAAATCCAACTTTACTTTCTCTGTAGATTCTCGGGATTCTTGTCTGATGAGCAGCCCTCCGTCCAATGCTGGTTGTTGCTGGGCTTGCACGGGCTCTTTGAAGCAGTGAGCACTGCATCTATTCACGACCTTTGCTTAGGAGAGTGGGGAGCCGTTTCCGGCCCCAGTCTCATTGCGTCACACCTAAATAGGGGCGAGGTCCCTTCATCTGTGTTTCCGTGGGAATAAGTGGGGTTTCAGGAGATGAACTGACCATCCTTCTAGATGGGAAACAGACCAAGTGTGTGGTCCTGCACAGAACGGGGGTCTCGCTCACCCTTCTTTCAAGCTCTTCTCATGGGATTGACGATAACTGATAACACGGCGTCTCCTGAGTTCCAGGGGTTTCATATTTTTTCTCTAGAATGGGCACAGCGACTTCTCACAGGGCTGTCACTCTCAGCGTGCAAGGTTTAAAACAAACATCTTTTTTTCTCATAGCTTCTGAAGGCTGTATCCGTTCACCATGGGAAACCACGCAGCAAAGCGAGAGTTAAACCCCCCGAAGGCCAGTAAGGTAAGACGTGCGCCAGCGTAAAAACCCAAATCTTCCTTGAAAATGTGCATGATTTCATTATTAAGCACAAAACCCCTGACGCAGTGGGATGACAGAGGGGTCTCAGCTGCCACGGCCGTGCCCTGATGGTCGGTGGGAAGCTGGGCCTTGACGCTCATCCTGGAACATTGCACGTCTGCAGACC
>NW_006921943.1:3302964-3310494 GCF_000298275.1 Orycteropus afer afer | reverse complement strand
ATAGCCGAGCATGTAAGCACTGCGCCACCAGGGCTCCTGCACTGAGCCTAGTGGAATGTCCGAGGCCCATCTGGGTAGTCCCTGGTGACACCCAGCTGGGTGCTGTGGCCCCTCCCCTACGTCCCCCTCCTTGGTGTCTGCCACTCCCTGGAATCACCTGAGGACCCTTTACGGTAACCAGGTCTTACATCCCTCAGAGGTTCTGGCCGATCCCGACAGAACTTTCCAGGGTGGAGAGCCAGGGCTCCAGGCCACCCATGTCTGTCCTTGCCAGGCCTTGGGGTTTGCTTCTAAAACCCCTGCATCGTCTCCTTCTGCCCCCAAAAGTGCAGGGCACGCAGACTAGCCCTGAGCTTCTCGGCTGGGCACTCCCACTGTTGGCTCTCCGGCGGAGCTCCCTCCACACCCGTTCCTACCTTTCCTGTGGACGCTTTGGGAAAGAGACAAACGCAGCCTGGTGCAGCGTTCCTGTGGGTGCCGCCGCGCTGAGCCCCGTAGCGGAGCCCACACTCGCCTTTACAGAGCAGGTCACGGGTCTTCTGCAGTGCAGCTGCTGGTTGGGTTCAAACCGCCGTTCTTTGGGTGAGCAGCCAAATGCTCAGCCAGTGCCACATGGGGGGCGCCTTCCTGGCCCCACTGTGGCTTTCTCCCTTTCTCCTACTGAGTGGCTGACAGAGGATGGCCACACGGGCCGAGGGCACATGGCCTCTGGTGTCCACCCCTCCTTCCCACTCACCTCGCCAGGCACCAAGGCCACCACCACAGCAAAGCTGAGTCCCCCCCCATCTCAGTGGGGGAGAAGGACATCGCTCCTTTCCACGGTGCTTCAACTCAGTATCAGAGAATGTGCCGTGTTTCAAGATGAATTTCGTTCCCCCGGCTGTCAGGGGGCCAGGGATGGACACCCCAACCTGCACTCGCAGGTGGTGGGAGAGTGTCACAGCATTGAGTCAAGTTGCAGCCCCACAGCCCTGGGCCCTTGATGCCATTTTGACTTCCTCTTGATGGGCTTGGCTGTGTCTGCGTTTTACTGGTCAGATTTTGGACCCAGTTTCTGTATCAGCCAAGAGAAAACTTCCTAGGCTTTGCCTTCCGATCATTCACGTCAGGGAAGCAGGTTGGGAATCGGATGGTTGGTTGGTTGTGAATGCTGTCAGGCCCAGGTGAGCGAGGTTCAGTTGACATCGTGTGTAATGTTTACATCATGTGCTGGTCTGGAATGCCCTTCTCCACGCTGGAAGAGGACCCGTCTGATCCGTGTGTAACAGGTGTTCGGTTGCGTTACCGTAGCCCCAGGGCAGCTGGGCAGTGAGCAGCCCCAGAGTCTCGTTCCTGGAAGGAGCACCCGCCGGAGGGAAAGTGAAAGCGAACACGCAGCTCTTCTCTGCCAGCGCGGGATGGTCCCACCTCGTGCGGAGTGCCGGCTCTTCCGTCACCGCTTTGCGGCACGTTTCTGCAGGCCTCCGGGGTTGGCAGCTCCCGCCTGGTGTTGGACACCGTGCAGCACTGATGTGGGTATTTCCATTGGCTTAATTCTAGCAACGGAAGGTTTCTGAGCAACAGAAAGGCCTAGGCTGGCTTCTATTTTCTGAAATCTAATTTTTGCAGTTCCAGAAAAGTTGGAATGAAAACAAACTCTGGTTTCTGGAGGTAGCTGACCTGGAAGCAGACTCCTTAACAGGGCTGTACTTGGATGGAATGTATTTGATGTCTTTGGAGAGGAGTGCTCCAGGCGGTCACATGACTTGCCCATGTTCCATGTGTGCGTGTTAGCGTGTGCGCCACGTCCCATGGCACTGGGTTCCCAAGGAGAATGCGAGGCGCCCGGCCTGTCCCGCACCGCCGGGCTCTGCCTGGACTGTTGCATGTTGATGCTGCCCCCTGCCGTCCCCGGGGTGCAGGCTAAGACTGCTCCACAGGACTTTCCAGGCTGGGACCTTCTGGGAGCAGACGGCCAGGCCTTTCCTCTGAGGGGCCTCTGGGTAGCTCAAACCACCAACCTTCCAATTGGCAGTGGAGTGCTTAACCACTGTGCCACCAGGAGGTATTTCCCTTCCTTATGAAGAGGCTGGGCAAGCTCTGTGACCAGCTGTTAGCTAAGGGTGGTGTGGGGAAGGGGACCCCCTCCCTCAGACTGGCCTGGCTGCACCTGGCCCATGGCCTGGACACAGGGACCCCTGGGCTCACTCCTCGCCTTCACTAACATCCACCTTCCAACACCCTCCATGAAACTGCCTCCATTCCCCCTGCGCTGTGCCCCTCCAGCTGCCTGCGTAGACTCGTCCCCAGGGGTACACTGTTGAGCCCCCCGACCTGTTAGCAGCCAGCTCCTCCACTCCTCTCCCCTCTCTGTCTGGGGCCTCGAACACAGCAGGACACAGCCAACTGGGAAATGCCTTTGAGTGGATAATGTAATCACATTATCTGTGTAACCCACATTTTTATTCAAATAACACGCATGTTATATGGGGTTTTGCAAGCTGTGTCACCCCCATGCATGTTGGTTTCCCGTTCACGCTTTGTGTGTTATAAGCATGTACACATTTCTTCCGTGGACAGTACGTGTGGAAATACCGTGGTGGGAGCAGGGAGAGGGAGGGAGACAGGCCCTGCCTGAGGAGGGTGCGTGCTGCGGCTCTCGGTACCCCCCACACACTCTCTGCCTGGGAAGCCCCTCCAGTTCTCCCTCTTAGCCAGCATGCGGAAATGCTGGAAGAGTAAGTCAGTCCCTGGGCTGCGGCTCTCGGTACACCCCACACTCTGTGCCTGGGAAGCCCCTCTGGTTCTTCCTCCTTAGCCAGCATACATGGAATGCTGGGAGAGTAAGTCACTCCCCAGGGCTGCGAACCAAGTCCCACCAGCTGTGGGCAGAAGTTCCTTCTTTCAGGGAGGAGCCTCTGTCTTGGTTTCAGGGTGTGGCAGGCCTGCTCTGGCCAGAGGCTCGGGGTGGGCCCTTCCTGCTGCTCCCAGCTTTTGGAGGCCCCAGGCCCTGCTCCTCTCTGGCAGCCTGGCTGCCTGAGCTCAGCCTGCATCTTCGCAGGGCCTCTCCCCTCTGCGGACCTCTGCCTGTCCTCTCCCCTTTCGTCAGCGGCGCAGTGATCTTGGGTCCAGGGTCTGTTCCATATGGCTCGCACCATCCCAGACCCAGGCTGAGACAAGGAAGGAGCTTTGTTGGGAAGGCTGATCTGGGTGCTGTCACAAGGGGGTGCAGGGCCACTTCAGGGTACTTCCACTTTGAAGCTTCAGCAAAGGAGGAAGTTACGGTTATTCGTAAGATTCCCGGGGAGGGGTCATGATTACGGATTAGGGGCAGGATCACAGCTGGGCACGGAAGTGGCCACGGACCCCTTCCTTCTGAATGGGTCTGTGTAGCAGAGATGACGCAGTTCCAGTGATTTTTTAGTTCCTTGAGATGAGTCTTAACGTTCCGAAGTCAGCAAAAGTGTAGAAGTATTTTCTCAGTGCATGCACGTCCTGGTCACTCTGGCTCTGCTGTCTACCTGGGCAGGTCAGCCTTTTTGCAGTAATTTGGGCAGGTGCCAAGCAGATCCTGGAAGTAAACTAAAAGTAATTAGTAACCTGTCCACAAATGTTGTTGTTATGTGCCGTCAAGTCGGACCCGACTCATAGCGACCCCTCCTTGGGTTTCCGAGGCAGTATTGCTACGGAAGTAGTAGATTGCCCCATCGTCCTTCCGAGGAGTGGCTGGTGGGTTTGAACCGCCAGCCTTCAGGTTAGCAGTCAAGTGCCTTAGGCACTACACCACCAGAGCTCCCCCGTCCACAAAGGGGCAGTAATTATTAACCTGTCCACAGAGGGGCAGTCCCTCAACTCTTCCCTGGATAGTAGACAGCGGTTTTTCCCCGTCAACTCATAGCTCTCCCGTGGCCATCTCCTATGGACACAGCCACACAGGATGAGGCTCCACCCTACTCCATGTGAATGACATCGTGTCAACCTCCGTCTCTGGAGGCTGGGCTCACGGGCCTGGGGTTAGGGCTTCAGCCTTTTCGAGGGACACAGTTGGACCCCTAACAGTGAGACACTGACAGGGTAACCTTCAGCCATCTCTGATTGGTTTCAAAGTAAGGCCACGTTTTGCAATAGTGCACTCCTAGTCACAGGCTACAGAGACACCTGTTCCAGATAGCAATGTGGCCTAGAGCCTAGGGGTCCCAGGAGAGACGGAGTGTCAGATTGACAGGAGTGCCTCCGGCAGTCAGACACGCAGTAGGAAGCGGTTCATTCATGTTCAGACGACAGATCTCTTCAGGGAAGAGCCATTCCAGGGTCGCATTCGTTCTCAGCAATGGGGAAAGCCCTGAGCAGTTGACCCCCCCGTTTTAGAGTCTCGGTGGAATGTGATTTCCAAAGAGCCCCAGGTCCATCAGGTGCCAGCTTCTCACAACCTGTACATTATGTTCCTGGTTCCACTGTCCCCGCAGTAGTTGGCAGAACCGGCATCCTGGGGAGCCCAGGGGCCGGGCAGAGCCAGGCAACGCTCGGTCTCCCCTGGCCCCACACTCACAGAAGGCTCCAGAGAGAACACTGGCTCCGTGAGCTGACAGTAGGGTAGGCACCCTGCCTTTGGTAGACAGAAGCCCAGCTGGTAATCCTTGGTATCAGGCCCGAGTGGAAGCTCGATAAGACGTTTGGCCCCACTGGCTGATGCTGATGTTGGGTGCTGTCGAGTCAATTCCAGCTCATGGGACGCCATGTGACAGAGCAGAACTAGCCCACAGGACCTTCCTACGCTGTCGTCTTTACGGGAGCGGACTGCCAAGTCCTTCTCCCCTGGGCGGGCTCAATCCACCAACTCCTCGGTTACCAGCTGAGCCCGCAAACGCTGCACCACCAGGCCCCCTTCAGTTGTCCAGTAGAGGAATGTGTTCGCTTTTGTCGACAGTACGGAGAGGTGTCACACCAAGTGTTCCCTGGGCAGATCAGCAGGGGCCAAGGCGGGTGCCCACGGAATCTGCTCTGGTTGCCCTAGTTTCCTTGAGCATTGCTGGACACTGCCCATCTCTGACTGTGGGATAACTGGTGCTTTGTGGAGGCAGTTCAGCCTCCAGCTAGTAGTGACTCAGTTTAAAGACGGACCAGAAGATATCAAAGCCAGTGCATGTACTGATCCTAGCACCTCCCCGGAGCCAGGCCCCTTGCAGACGGCATCTGTGTGGTGTGGGCCATGGAGAAACACTAGTGTGATCCACCTCAGAGAAAGGCAATGCCTGCCCCTCACCCCTGCCACACAACGGCTGCCATACCAACCACCAGACGGACAGTCTGTCCTCCTAGAACGTGTGTCTCCCGTTCACGCAGACTGTATGTTTCCTGTTTTCAGAGTTGGAGCTTCCTGCCCCCCCCCCGCCGGGTGCCTGAGGGGCATCGCCACCACACGCCCCCGTCCTCTTGCTGCATGCATGGTCAGTGCCACCCACTCCCCCGCTGCAGCTCATGTCTGAGGATGGGAAAGCATGGGTTCTAGAAACTTCCATACCTTGGCTCATGCCTTTGACCGTCACTCGTCACAGGGGATCCCAGGTCTTGTCCCACATGCTGCACTCATATGTTGTTCAACCCTTCTCTGTACTAAAACCAAAACTACCCATTGTCCTTGAGTCAGTTCTGGCTCCTGGCGACCCCACGTGGTGCAGGTAGAACTGTGCTCCTGGGGTGTTCTCAGCATAAAGTCTAGGAAAGCAGCCATTTCCCCAGTGCCACCCGGGGCGTTCAAACCACCCACCTTTAGGTTAGTGAGCAAGGGTGAACCGTTTGTACCTCCCGGGGGCACAGCTCCATACTGTCATCATTGCACCTGCTGGGACATAGTGCCATAGTCATTGCTGTTGACGGAAATCCAAGTCAGAGCAATCTCACATGACAGTGCCCACAGGAGAGCAAAGCCCCAACCACACCCACTGCCGTGGAGTCGATTCTGACCCACGGCGCCCCTGGAGGACAGAGTGGAGCGGCCCACAGGGTCTCCAAGGCTGTAATCTTCACAGGAGTAGATTGGCACCCCTTTTCTCCTGCAGAGCTGCTGGGTGGTTTGAACCCCCAACCTCCCAGTTAGCAGCCAAGGGTTTGAGTGCTTAACCACTGTGCTCTGGGGTTCCTTTTCTTCGTACTTTGACTCTTACGTCATCATCTTCCTCTTGCCGAGGAGTGAATTCTCCAGTGCCAGGGAGACACTTGCCGAGGCCACAGGGACGTAATGAAGGAGGGGCTAGCCTCTGAAGCTGGGACTGGCGCATGCAGACGGACGGGAGGGAGTGTCAGCGCTTCTAACAGCCCAGTTGAAAGAGAGGAAGGAGGAACGAGATCAGTCCCTCTTTCCATGTGCTTTATCCAGTACATCTCAGCAGACGGCCAGCTGAGAGCCGGCAGGGGGATACTCGGCGCTGCTTGTTTTGTGCTCAGGCTGCAGGATCCTGTGCGTATACAGCCCAGTTCGTACAGGGAGTTACCACACAATCGCAAGTTGTAGTGAGTCCTGGGGAAGAGAGAGCAGGCCGGCATGGGAAGGAGCCGATGGAGGGCTCATAGGGCCCAGACTCTCCAGGCCTGGCCTTCCTGGCACCATCTGGACACCAGGGTTCCCAGTGCAGTTGGGGTCCAGGGTCCAGGGCTCCTGACATGGGGCTCCAGGCACAGTCTAGACTCTGCGGTGCCTGGCCGGTAGGGAGTCTGGGGCTGCCAGCATCTATAAGCCAGGACCTTTAGAAACCCAAGTCAACAGCTTCCAATGCAGACTCCGGCAGTGCTGTTGGGGGGTGTCCTGGGGGTCCTGGGGCACCCTGCCCACGCTGTGAGTTCTCTGCACCCCAGTCTGTGTGGGCCCGCAGTGCAGCTCACTTGTGTGCTCCAGACAGGGGGCGTGGCGGGTTCTGGAGGAGTCGGGAACAGTCTCTGCCTGGTGCGCCCTGCCTGCCGTTAATGACTTCACTCGTAAGCTCCATTCTGAACACTGATCTTGGTGCATGGCAATCAGCCAGAAGGAGAGAGGACTGGAAGGCTCCTCGTCCATTTTTCACCCGAAGGCAGAGGCGTTGCCTGGTGAAAGCGCTGTAAGGAGGAATCAGGGCTGGCCCCAGTCCATCTGGACACACGTGGTGTGGTGGTGTAATCAGGGCAGACCCCAGTCCATCTGGACACACGTGGTGTGGTGGTGTTGCACCTTGAGTCGATTCCAACTCATAGCCACCCTGTGGGACAGAGACCTGCCCCAGAGGGTTTCCTAAGGGGTCACCTTTACAGAGGAGCCCTGCTGGTTCGGTGCTCACCTTTCTAACTAAAGTTTGGTGGTTCGAACCCCCCAGCTGCTCCAGGGGAGGAAGAAGCGGCCTCGGAAACCCTGTGGGAAGTTCTCTCTGTCCTGCGGGGTCACTGGCAGTCGGAATGGCGCTGACGGCGTGGGTGGTTTGAATGTAATCTTTACGGGAACAGATCTCCAGATCTTTGCTCCCTCCGAGCTGCTGGGGGTTCGAGCTGTGACCTTAGCCATTGTGCCATCAGGGCTCCTGATAG
>NW_006921943.1:3295194-3300779 GCF_000298275.1 Orycteropus afer afer | reverse complement strand
CTGACCTGAACCACAGAAGGCAGTTCTGCCTTTCAGCAGCTGGCTGACTGGATTAGCAGCTCGGCTACGAGGCACACGGGTGTGTGTTACTTACCGTCCTGATGCTTCTCGGCAGCCGGCCACCAGAAGTTTCTGCAGGGATGGCACCATGTTCTCCAACGTTCGTGGCAGCCACTGGGCACATCTGGGGAGTGGGCGCTGGGACGGGGCGCATGCAGTCAAACAACTGTCCCGTGATGTATTTAGATTTGCATGAGCACACGGCGTGTGCAGGTTCCCTGCTGGACAGCACAGCTCTGCCGATACTGGTCACTGGGTTTCACCAGATGCTCACCAGGTAGCTGTTACCTCCACGTCATAAAGGTCAAAAGAGGGCTTTTCAAAAGTCGTGCAATTTATGCCGAAATTAATACCTTTCTGAAGGTTTTCTGAGGAGAAAACACTAACCCACTACAGATACCCACAGAAGGGCAGCCTGGTGGGCTCTCAGAGTCGCCAGGCGGTACAGCGGGTGCCTGGTGGGCTCTCAGAGTGGCCAGGTGGTACAAGTGGGTGCCTGGTGGGCTCTCAGTCGCCGGGCGGTACAGCGGGTGCCGGGTGGTACAGCGGGTGCCTGGTGGGCTCAGAGTCTCCGGGTGGTACAGCGGGTGCCTGGTGGTACAGTGGGTAAGCACCTGCCACTCACCGAAAGGCTGGAGGCTCAAGTCCACCCAGGGACACCACAGAGGACAGGGCTGCCAGTCCGCTCCTGAGCACTCAGCCACCAGGAACCACACGGAGTCCGGTTCTACTTGGACACGCGTGGGCACCAGGTGTGCAGGAGGCTTGACAGCATGGTTTGCTTCCAGGTTAACAGACCTACTCCAGACTTGAGAGTAAGTGGGTGAGTGTGGTGTGGACAGGGGTGCCTCTGGGCCTGCAGAGCCGAGCTTGTGCCTGCCCATCTGGAGCCATCTGTGAAGAGCAGCCATGGGGCCAGCGTGCCAGGCGAGAGATGTTGCTGGAGGAGAAGTGGCTGCGGGACTCGGAGCGGCATTCTAGAAGCCTGCACTGCACGGCGGGCTGCGAGTGGCTCGCGCCAAGAGCACATCTGCTCCGGGAAGGCGGCGGGGAGGGAGGATGCACCCCAGCCAGATGTAGAGGTGTATCTGATTCTGAAGGCAGTCTGTTTCACCTGACCGGCTGAGTACCTGTGTGTGTCTGAGTGGCACCAGTGCGTCGAACATCAATGTGGTTATTGAAACATAAGCATAAGCGTAGTTACTAAAGGGAGCCAGCTCCAGCTACCCTTGTTAAGAAGAACGTCAGGGTGCTTGCTGCAGCGCCTCAGGCAACAGAGACCTGCACTGCAGCGCGGCCCACTCTGCGGTTCTTACTCATCACTGCAGTCAGCTCGGAGCCAGGGCCCCTGTGCACCCAGCAAAACGTGGCTGGTCCTGCCTCCGCTTCCCTGCGCCGCAGTGCTTGATCTGCTGTTGTGGCCACGGTCAAGCCGTCCCACTGAGAGCTTCTCTCGTGTTCTTAGCCCCCTAAACAAGCCTGGTTTTCCGAGCTCATCACGTCACTGCCATGGGGGTGCTTGCGGTCTCGCCCCGCCCGCGCCAGCCCCGTGTGGCCAGCCATGGCCCTACTCTGAGCCCTTTTCCAATTCATCCTGTCTTCAGAATGTCCAGGAACCCCCAGCTGATACCTCAGCATCCTGGGTCCCTGCTCAGGTGACAGGGCTCGGGGCTCAGAAACCCCACGGGACACGCAGAGGCCCATCAGACCTTTGTTTCCCGTACTCTTTCACCCCCGTCATGGGGTCACGAGGTCAGGGAGTCAGGCCACGGCTTAGAGTTATCAGAAGCATGCTTTTCCCACAGCTGACTTCCCACCGCCCCGGGCAGCACAAACAGTAATGTGCTTGACCGCTCACCAGAGGGCTGGTGTGTGAAATTCACTGGCCTGGAAGTGTGTCTCCTCTGTCTTTGGGGACCATGACCCTCTGGCTGGGGGGCAGCAGAAGACAGACCTGGCAATCTGCTTCTGAGAAACCAGCCACAGCAACCCCACAGAGCACAGCTCCTCTCTGACCACACACAGGGCTGCCACTCAGAACCCTGTAGACTTCTGCACTGAGACACACAGAGTCACCATTGACAGCCCCACAGAACACAGCTCCTCTCTGACCACACACAGGCTGCCACTCAGAACCCTGTAGACTTCTGCTCTGAGACACACACGGAGTCACCATTGACAATCCCACAGAGCACAGCTCCTCTCTGACCACACACAGGCTGCCACTCAGAACCCGGTAGACTTCTGCTCTGAGACGCACGGAGACCATTGACAACCCCACAGAGCACGTTCTGCTCTAAGACACGGAGTCGCCGTGAGTAGAGGTCTGCTTGATGGTAACTGGGTTTATGACTTTAAACAGACTTTGGGCACAAAAGTAGTTAAACTTAAGTGATGGATTGAACACTTGCTAACTACCAATGACATAAAATAGCTACTGTTACTGTGAAACCGTGTGTGTCTCTGAAATTCCCTGGCCTGGAAGTGTGTCTTCTCTGTCTTTGGGGACCATGACCCTCAGCGGCTGGGGGGGGCAGCAGTGCAGAAGATGGTGGCCCCTTCCCCACATCAGGAACCTATTCTCCTGGACGTCGGGCTCAGAGAACCTGCCTGCCTTACTTCCGGCCTCACTTCGTAACACCCCTCATCACGCAGTCCCCGTGTCTGTCACACTAAGCTGTTTGCTGAAACGTGACCACAGAGAAGGGGGTCCTTCAGGGACAGAACACAGTGCAGCAGAAGCAGGGCCACGTCATTTCATGGGGCTGTTTTCTGAACGTGGGAGCATGTTTGAGCCTGCCCGGAAGACTGTTTTGTGTTGAGCAGTTTTGGGATCCCATTTTGGATTTGTTTGTGACTGATGACAGGGACAAGGAGCTGGCATCGCAGAGACTGGCTTCTGCAGGATGAGTGACTCATGTGGACGCACTGAGACACCTCAAGGAGCAAGGCTGAGCTGGCCTTCGTGGGCGCAGCGTGTCAGGTGTCCTGTCGGTGATCCATGGAGCCTGGCTGGGACGGAGCTTTGATGGGACGTTGTTTTAATTGCCAAGCTGGCGTGGCCATCCTTGCCACTTTAGTGAGCTGTGTGACCGCATCCCCCTTCTCATCCGAGGCCCTGTAATTTCAGAAATGCCTCGTGGGCCTGGAGCTCTGAGAGTTCATTCTGGACTCGGTGGGGAGGCGGCTCTTGCAGGGAACCCCTGTGCTGGTCTCTGTTCTGCGGGAGGAACGTTTTTATCTAGAAACTGCTAGAAGGTTTGAGGGAAACGGGGCCGACACGTTTCACGTTTTCAGAATGGCATTGCCTCTCGTTTTCACTCATTACTTTAGGGTCTGGTCTTACATTAAAACTTGGAAGCAAGGTTTCTATGGAATATGTGGAAAAATGCCCTCTGTGTTTGTGAATGAGATGAGTACATGGGAGTGTGTATGTGTGTGGGTGTGTGACTGTGTACACATGCACATGTCTGTGTATGTGAGTGCATGTGCATATGTGTGCATGTATGGGTGTGTGTATGTGTACATGTAGGAGTATTGTGAGAGTGTGTGCACATGTGTGGAAATGCGTTGTGTGTGCATGTGTGGGAATGTATATATATATATATATGTTTTAGGATGTGTGTGTATGTGAGTGCATGTGAGTGTGCACACATGAGCATGTGTATGTGTGTGAGTATTGTGTGTGCACATGTGAATGTGTTCATGTGCGTGTATGTGTGTATGTGTGACTATTGTATGTGTGTTTGTACATATGTGTGTGTGTTTGAGTGTATATGTGTATGAGTGTGTGCATCAGTGTGTATGTGTGACAGTTATGTGCACATGTGCATGTGTGTGTATTAGTGCCTATGTGTTTGAGTACGTGTTATATATGTGAGTTGTGTGCACATGTGTGCATGTGTGTGTCTGTGCACACATGTGTGTGTGCACATGCATGCATGTGGCATTTTTCTTACTGCTCAGACTGCACACTCTGAAATCCGTCAACACCCATGTGAACATCTATCATGCATGGCCCTAGCTCTGAACCCAGAGGATTCTAACACGTCACCCACTCCCCAAAGTTAGGCCCCCAGGTTGACTTGATGATCACATGGTTATCCAAAAGCCTAGGTACAAGTCCCCATCATGTTTCTGTGGTGTTTGGCACTTGACAGCCTGAGTCCTTCTTATCTCCTGAACCCTAACATATACTTTGGTCCAAGTCCAATGTAGCCAAACACAAGTTTGAAGTAAGTAAATGCAGCAAGTTAGTCATGACGTCACTTACATGTGGCGATGTAGAGCTACTGCAGCGCAGGCTGTGTACAGACGTGAATCACTGCATGTTGTTTCCGTGTGACCCTGTGTGACAATACAACTGTCCCATGGGTTTCCTAGGCTGAAGTCTTCAGGGGAGCAGATCCTCGGGTCTTCTCTCCACAAAGACACTGGGTGGGTTTGAACCACCAACCTTTCAGTCTGTGGCCAGGCAGGCAGCCACTGTGCCAGCAGGGTCCCTTCATGCCTACGCTCCTATTCCATGACCCTATGAAGTCACCTGAAAATAGCCCAGAAAATCCACTGCCATTGAGTCCATTCTGACTCACAGCAGTCCCCACTGGGTTTCCAAGGCTGTAGATCTTTACGGAAGTACATTGCCCAGTCTTCCTTCCACGGAGCAGCTGGTGGGTTTGAACCACCAACCTTCTGGTTAGCAGCCAAATGCCTTACCCCCTGCACCACCAGAGCTCACCAGTGTCTTACAATTTAAACTTAAAATGCTCCCTTAGATGCTGTTTCCAGATGTGTTGGTGGGTGTGTCCTCCCTGTAGAAATCTGCTTCTTTAAGTTACCAATTTGGTGACTTTGGCACATTCACAGTGTCCAGCCACCACCTGTATCTAGTTCCAAGACACGCTCACCCCACAGAGGAAAGGGCTGCCCTTCAGCAGTCCTGCCCACCTCCCCTGCCCCAGGCCCGGCAGTCTGTCTGTCTGCATGGATTTACCTGCCCTGATTTGCTTTATCCTGGATAACCTTGTGGTCACATGACCTATTAGAAAGGGGGTTTCGGACTTCTGTCCACTCGCACCCCCTCGTAACCTTCTTCGACTTGGCGTTCCCATGGGCTCTGACACAAGACACGGCCTGTCCCTGAATCCAGGGGCCCAGAAAACACCTTTGCCAAGGACTCAATGTTTGTGTCTCCTGAGGGGTGGGGAAGTGGTCTTGACTGGTCAGGATGATTGGCATCGTCAGCGCCTTGAAACCTCACCTGGGTCTTCAGTTTAGGGGCTCCTTTTCCAGTGGCATGGGCAGAGCCCTGTGTGACCTGTGTCTCAGTTTCACATCAGCTCGGAGCAGGCCTTTGGCGGTCCCTCACCTGCACGGCCACTCTCGGCTTTGGAGAAGGTCCAGGCCGAGATCGGTGACGTCATGTTTCCGACGTGGGCCCGAGGACATAGCTGCGTCACAGGGCCACACGGAGTTGTCTGTCTCTCTTCTTCCTTGCACTCTTAACCATTGTGCATTGACACTGA
>NW_006921943.1:3293095-3294114 GCF_000298275.1 Orycteropus afer afer | reverse complement strand
ACTACGGAAGTAGATTGCCCAACCTTCCTTCCGAGGAGTGGCTGGTGGGTTTGAACCGCCAGCCTTCTGGTTAGCAGTCAAGTGCCTTAGGCATGAAGCCACAAATGAAGATCAGTTGCTGGCAGAGGTGAATGGATGCCCTGCCAGGAACTGCCCCTACGTCATTTCCGTCTAACGGAAGTTCACTTACCTCCCACGTGTTGCAAGGAGGAGCAGGCCTTGAACAGAGCGCTCGCCGCCTGCTCCCCCTCTTGGCTCGCTCCCTCTTGCCCTTCCTTACCCTCAGCCCACTCACTCAGCTGCCGATACTGCAGGAGCTTCCAGGAATTAGTGGCGGGACGTTTGGGTCCTGAGTAGAAGCCCATCCAGGTGCCCAGCAGGCCTGGAACAGCTGTGTGAGGGTGCCAGCAGGAGGTCCTATAAGCAGCAAGGCCCAAGGAAAACCCAGCCAGCTCTCTGCACTCCTAGAAGGGACGCCAGCATCTTGACACTACACAAAGGACTAGCAGAGAGTGTGGCTTTCAAAGTATTAACAGGCCCGTTTCCTGGTCTAAGATGACCTTCCCTGAGGAAAGCAGGGCACAAGTTCTCCCGCCTGGGTAATGCTGGGATGTCTCCCGTTAACCACAGGCACACCAAGTGTTGAAAGTCTTTCTTCCTGTTTTGACAGCTTTATTGCCATGTGACTCACAGACCATACAAGCTACCTATTTCGGATATGTAGTTCATGTCACAGCATGTTCATTTCATGGTTAACACGCCTGCAGGGCTGTGCAGCCATCACCAGTTGACCCAAGAGCTTTCTGCTCACCCACTTCAGCTGGAACCCCTATCTCCACCCGCCCTGCCAGAGCAACCGCTAGTCCCTGTTCTGCCTGCTGTGGGCGTTCATAGCATGGAATCATATACCATGTGGTCTCTCATAACTTGCTTCTCATGGAGCACATTGTTTCCAAGGCTCAACCATGCTGCAGCGTGTACCACAGCATGAGGGGTGGCCACACACAACCCCAGTGTTC
>NW_006921943.1:3291574-3292790 GCF_000298275.1 Orycteropus afer afer | reverse complement strand
CTGTAAAGATACTGCCTCAGAAACCCAAGGAGGGGTCGCTATGGTTTTGTTTTCCATCAGACACTTTGTCAAGTCTCCAGCACTCTGGACTCATCTGTTCCTTGGTTCTAACCCTGAAGCCGGCTGCTGGGACTATCTATACCTCTCCACTGAGGGTGCCCTGCAGGGAGCAGGCCCCACGCCTGCAGCTCTCCTGTTTTGTTGTCTCCCTCATCAGCTGCTACTCGCCCTGGCCTTCCCAGGCGAGTCCTCTGACCTTGCTGACCAGAGAGAGTGCTGGGTGCAGCCAGGTCTCCTTGAGGCTGAGGGGGAGGTACATAGCACTCCTACTCAGTGCTGCCCCCACAAGTCCCAGCAGGCCCAGACCACAGGGCCAGCTGTCCTGCCCCCACCGGTGTGCGTGGTTAGGGTGTTTTTCATCAATAGAGCACTCCCCAAACCAGGGGTGAGGCTCAGGCTATCCAGAGTCATCTGGGGCCAGCTAGGGCTACTCAATGTCATCCAAGGTCATGCAGGGCCAGCCAGGGCTACTCAGTGTCATCCAAGGGCCACCCAGGGGCATCTGGGGCCATCTGACTTCATCTAGGACCAGCCAAGGTTATTATCCAAGGTCATCCAGAGCCATGTAGGGTCAGCCAAAGCTTTTCCAGGTCATCCAGGACCACCCAAAGTCATACAAGGTCATCCAGGGGCTGCCATCACACTGAGCAAAAACAGGGAGCCCCCAGTGATACTCCTGGGATGTAATGAACCTGCCTTCCCTTTGACAGATCCTTCAAATTCTGTAGTTGCCATTAGACAAGTTGCTCTGTCAGGCTCCTCCTGGGGCCAGCTGCTGCGTGGACGGGACTGCCACAGAAGGTACACGGAGGTTTGCCACTGCTCTGCGTTCCGGCTCAGAGCTGCAGATGTGGTCCACGGAAAGGCTACATTAAGCTCCCTCTCATAAAGCCGGGATACCACATGCTGCCTTGATTTTCAAGGATTTAGTCATCACACAAGGATCCCTGATGGTACAGTGACCAAGCACTTACTTGCTAACCAAAAGGCTGGCAGTTCGACCCCTCACCCACAACTGCTCTGAGGAACAAAGACGTGTCAGTCTGCTTCCCTGAAGATGACAGCTTGGAAACGCTGCAGGGCGGTTCTACTTTGTCGTCTGGGGCTGTGAGCCAGAATGTACTGGGCGGCAACGGACTTGCTTTCAGCTTAGTGA
>NW_006921943.1:3275890-3281025 GCF_000298275.1 Orycteropus afer afer | reverse complement strand
GCGGGATCGGGCAGTGTTTCGTTCTGCTGTGCATGAGGTCGCTATGAGTTGGAAACAACTCGACGGCACTTAACAACAACAACATAATTCTGCAAACAGCGTTATCAGGGTTGCTGGGTGGGGACCTGGCCCATCCGTCCCCTTCCATCTGCCCCCACTACACATACTGTTTGAGGAAGGGGCCAGAGGGCAGGTCGGGACCCTGCTGGATGACCTGGGATGAGGGCTCTCTTGGACTCCCCTGCTGCCGTTCCCCACTGCCACCATCTGTTACTCCCTGCCTGGGGTCCTCCCAGGTTGTTGTCCTTCTTCACAATTCCACCACAACCCAGAGCAGTGACTGAGGGGCAGGCGTGGGGAGGAAGGGGGTGATGGGGAGCTAAGTCACCCTACCAAAGACAATACTGTATGAAAATACACCAGCTGGGCCAAGAGAGTGCTGGGGAGCTCAGGCAGGGAAGACAAGCCTGAGTTCAGAATCCTCTGTGAACCCCAAGACCCTGCTTCTAACCTTGAAAACTATGGGACAGGAGTATGATTGTGTGGTAAAAACTGTGTGCAAAGGAAAAGGCACCACCGTGATTTAGTCACGAAATGTGATCTTAAGAAAGAGTTTTTTTTCCCCTCAGGATGGTGATGCCAACAGAGGAGCATCCGAGAGCAGGAGGATCCTCCAAGAGCTCTCTCCAGAGACCCCGGAAGACAACGACGTGTTCGGTATGTCACACAGCCTGGACCGTGAGCTCAGGCGGTGGGGTGCAAATACAGCCCCCCTTGGGGGGGGAGTTTAATTACAGGAGTCGTCTAGGAGTCCAGTCTCCTTACGAAAAATGCAAACTGAATAGAAACATCAGGGTGAGGCCCCTTCCCCGCTCCGTCCAGGTCCCATTCTCCCCCACGGTGGCAGGGTGGTTCCCACGGTCTCTGCCCAGCTCTTGCATGTTGCCTGCACACACAGATGCCAGGACCTTACAGCTTTTCTTTCCTTCCTGTTGTCGGATTTCTGCACCAGCTGCTTGTCCCTTTGTGTGGGGGCAGTGGAAACAGTGCTTGTAGAAGCAGAAGTGAAGTCGCTGCAAAGCCTGGATGTGGGGGGAGAGGGGCTTTGTCACAGATGATTCAGGAGGGCTTTGGAAACAACTGTTTCTGTAAAGTCTCACCTTGTCATCAAGCCTTCCTGACCATGAACTGCCTTCACACATCACTCTCGGGCTTTGTCCCGCCCCTCCGTGAGTGAACGGACAAGTTCGTGCTTGGTCTGTGTGTTAATGGCACTTGCCCGTGTTCACAGAGCCCAGCAGAGCCTCAGAGCCATCTGTCCTGTTGTGGGTGGCTCTTATCTCCCTTGACATATCTGTAACCATCCTTAACCTTAACGTAAAGAGAGCAGAGCAGCATAATCATGCTCGGAGCCTGAGGGAGTAGCAAGGGAACCTCTCTGCCACCCGCTTTCCTGTCCACCCCGTCTGGGCCGCAGGAGGCCTTCACTGCACCACCAGAGCTCCCACTGGGTCTGCAGTGGGGGGGAGTCTGGAGGTAGATTGCCAGGCCTTTCTTCCCAGGGCCCTCTAGGTGGACGCGAATCTCTGACCTTTGGGTTAAAAGCTGAATGTGTTAGCTATTTGGACAACCCAGGGACTCCAACCAAGGAAAAAGGAGCAATTTTCTGTTTTCTAACCAGGCTCATCCCTCCAGGTAGGCTGTAGGTAGGCACTGCAGTGAAGGGCCACCTCATCCCTCCCTGGGCCTGACCTCTGCTGACTGGTAGTGAGCTCTCTCTTTATATTTCACCTGTGAGGAGGGATGACCAGCCCAGTTGTTTTATTCCTGATAAGGCTGCTGCTTTGGAAAAATCCCTTTTTCTGCTGTAATCCCATCCTTGTCAGGCAAACATGGAGCCATGAAAATACCACTACCCAGCTTTCCAGTATCTTAAACCGAACACACCAAACCCACTACTGTCAAGTCAATGCTGACCCTCAGCGCCCCTAGAGGACAGAGTGGAACTGCCCACAGGGTCTCCAAGGCTGTCAATCTTCATGGAAGCAAAGGCCAAACCACACCCACTGCAGTAGAGTGGATTCCAGCTCACAGCGCCCCTGGAGGACAGAGTGGAACTGCCCACAGGGTTTCTGAGGCTGTCCATCTTCACAGAAGCAAAGCCCAAACCACACCCACTGACGGGGAGTCCATTCCAGGTCACAGCGCCCCTAGAGGACAGAGTGGAACTGCCCCACAGGGCCTCTAAGGCTGTCAGTCTTTATAGAAGCCAACTGCCTCATCTCTCTGGTGAGGAGTAGCTGGTGGGTTTGAATCACTGACTTTTTGGTTAGCAGCCAACTGTTTTAACCATTGGGCCACTGGAGGTCCTTGCAGTATCTGAAGCGTCATGGAAATCAGCATAACCCCAAGCCATGAGACTGGAGACCCTGAGGACTCGGTTTCAGAGAAACCAGACACGGGTGTGAAGGAAGCCTGTCTCCCACTTTCTGCTCATAGTGATCTCACAGGGCTCCTTCAGGGGCTTTCTGGGTGGATCCGCTGCCTGGGTAGGGGAGGGCAGTCCTCAGGAGCAGAGGAGGTCGAGGCAGCAGCACGAGTGTCCTTCAGGGCTGGAGGCAGGCAAGAGCCCTAAGCGCTGGTGCCCCTGTGCCCCCTCTGCTCACTCCGGCATTCAACACGTGGGTTACATAGACACATGTACACATGTATGTGAGAGACCATGTGATAGAACTTATTTTTAACTGTAATGTAATGATCCATCTTTGCCCAGTCACGGCTCATGTTGGATCCAATTCCTTATGGGTGAATGAAGCATGAGGCAGACTCAGCAGCCCACCCCCACCTCTTGTTTGTTAGAAAGAAACCGTATATCCCCAAGAGACCCGCCGCAATGAAGACTTTGAGTGACCGGGGAGGGGACCACAGGGGACAGATGTCGTCAGGGAGGGTGTTGAGGTGGTGAGGGGTCTGTGCTGTGGGCGCCCTTGTGATCCTGTGTGAGCTTTACTTCTGGCCGGCACATTCCCCGCATGGAGTTGGTGTCTGTTTCATCGAGTGCCTCACCAGTGCCCTTCCACCATGGCACTCACTTGTCCACATGTCCTGTCTGCTTGACACCACTGGATCTTTGCTTTGTTGGTGCCCTAAGCACGTGCTCACCCTGCTAGTTGGCCAGTCTGTCGCTGGTGGCCTTTACCACGTGGACAGTCATCTCCTGTGCATCTGAACGGGGGTGTGTGTGCTTGTGCTTTTGAGAGTCAGTCATCCGTAGGTCTCACCCAGTGAAGTGTCCACACTGTCTCTTCACTCCTGTCTCAGGGACATGGTGATAGAGACACGATGTCCGATTCTAGGCTGTACGAAGGAACAGAAGTGAGCTTATTTCTAAAGCAAATGTCATCTTTGTCCTTACTCCCCTGGTGAATGGCTTTTTGGATGACTGGTGGCCCTGTCACCTGTTCTGGGTGATCAGTTATAAAAAGATCAGTGGTTATTCCCATTATTCATGGTGAGTGCCCATGACATTGAATTAGCAAACAGAGTCAACCTTGTCCACCCCCAGCTGGGCTGTGGCCCTGGATGACAGCAAAAATGCCACTAGGGAAATGGTGAATCCATGACTATGGAAACTACCATGAATGGGGATCAGTTGTGTCCACACATGCACACACACACACACACACAACACACTTGACCTGCTGATCAGCTCCTTTAAAGATTATGTTGTTGTTGTTGTTGTTGTTGTTATGTGCTATCGAGTCAAACCCGATTATAGCCAAGAAAATTCTACGAGGCGGTTCTGTCTGTCACATACGGTCACAGTGAGTCGGCATTGACTCAGCAGCACCTGACAGCAGCGTGTATATGTGTCATCTAACAACAGTATGTGTATGTGCATACACAACATAGACACTGTGTACTGTAGAAGTTGGGAGCTCTGGTGGCATAGTGCCTAAGGCATCTGACTGCTAACCAGAAGGCTGGCAGTTCCAACCCACCAGCCACTCCTTGGAAGGAAGGTTGGGCAGTCTACTCCATAGAGATACTGCCTTGGAAACCCAAGGAGGGTTCACTATGAGTCCGGTCCGACTAGACGGCAGTGTGGTTGGTTTTTTTGTAATGCAGAAGGTGTCTTCTGTAACAGGCCTTTTCCTCACGTTGTGGAAATGGAGTCATTCCTGACTCACTTTCCAAGGCAGCCCTCCTTACCTGTTCTTTAGGTATTCAGAATGGAGAACTGCCATCCAGGGTTGAGTGGGGAAACCACTGGCAGGCACACTATCCCAAACACTTCCCACCCAGCTATGTGTCACGGGAGAGAACAGCTCCCTGGGCAACCTCCCGCCGCTGAGTTCACTGTGACGTCCTGGGCGGTTCCACGGAACAGCTCCCCCTGCCACACACTCCAGCCCAGAGGGCTGGGGAGCCTTCCTGGCGAGTCATCCCCACAGCGGTCACGTTGGGCGGGCTGAGTCACAGCCTAAGCGGAAGGGCAAGGAGGGTGCAGGTGGGGTGGATTCCGAAAATGAGTCTGCCGTGAGGACACTGGACCGAGCAGCTTGTCTGCCTGTTACACATCAGGTCACTGTGAGTCAGAGCCAAGGACAACAGTGGCGGGTGGAGGCCAGGTGAGGTGCTCATCCACTGTGAGGGATCGACTCAGGACCCTGCGAGTGGACTGGATGCTTGTAAACCAGGAACTTGTATCCTCAACTCTTCCTGCAATTCACGTAGATTCCAGTCTCAAAGGGCAGAGTGCACATGGGAAAATCAGCTGAAATCATGTCTTAATCTTGACTGTGCAATGTGGGAGGAGCTCTGCTAATGCAGTGGTTAATGCATTCAGCTGCTAACCAAAAGGTCGGTGGTTCAAGCCCACCAGCCGCTCTGTGGGAGAAAGAATAGGCAGTTGGCTTCCCTAAAGACTGACAGCCTTGGAAACCCTGTGGGGCAGTTCCACTCTGGCCTCCAGGGTCAGAATCCACTCAGTGGCAGCGACTTTTTAGGTAATCTTGGAGAATATACATGAGAAGCCTTTTAAAATCATGATGTGTTTCTATAAACGTTTCTCCAAATGAAACAGCAGCTCCCTCCCACTTTCAAGAGAGGTCTCTCTTTTTTTTTTTTTTTTT
>NW_006921943.1:3274070-3275140 GCF_000298275.1 Orycteropus afer afer | reverse complement strand
GTGACTATGGTCCCAAGCCCAAGGTCCAATTACTCACTCCCTCTGGGTAGTGAGCTGGGGCCAAGAAGTGACTGCAACCTTGCTCTACTATACACCTGGGAATTCTTACAGAGCATGGAGAGGTCTCTTCTTAATCAGCTAAGAAATTCCCTAAACTCAATGGGAAAGCGGGTCTTCTCTGTGATCTGTGGACATCTACCACCATCGTAGTCATCAGCAAACACCTTGTGGTCATTGCTCCATTCTTGGTCATCACCTTGTTCATGTGTCAGCAGAGTCTGGGGCAGGGAGGCGGTGAGGAATGTGGAGAGCCCTCTCACCTGGCAGATTTATATCCAGGACACACTTACTAGAGGTTTCTGTGAGGCTCAGGAAACACTAATGCCCTTGAGCGGGTGACAGAGTCCTTCATGGAGAGACATTTGTGGTCAGGCTGGGACTTGGGTCCTCAGACATGAAGCTGAAAACCACCAATCATGTAACTGAAGTTAGGCAAGCTTCCTCCCTGTCTGTGAAGTCCAAGGTACCTGGGTCTTTCACCCTCACACGTGAAGGTTTTCTTTCTTTCTTCATTTCCTGGGGGAACCGCCCGGGAGGCTGGCTGTAGGTCTAGGTACGTAACCCACCAGGACACACTCTTGCTTCTTCTGGTATTTCTCGAGGTTTGAGATTGGGCGTCAGGTGGTTTTGCACAAACAAGGAGGACATTTGTTTGAAGGGCCAGCGGCACCGATAACAGCGTGTGGCCCGAGCTTGGGACATCAGTTTCCCTCAGGCAGGCCAGTTCTGGGGATTTTTGAACACGTCACGCATGGGCCTCACACACTGTCCATATGATTTGAGGGCAGACAGGACTTGTGGGCACCGCTCGCCTCCTCGGGGCTCCTGAATTGTGGGATTGAATCTAGTGCAGGCTGTTCGTTGGGGGTCGGCCGGAACTCTCCGTCTCCCTGAATTCAGACCAAGGGAGAGGAACTTCCAGAAGAGGGCGCCCTGGTCTCTGTGGAGTTACCATGGCTCCTCCCAGATGGGGTAGGCTTTTCAGAAATAGATCTGGACAGATGAGGCCC
>NW_006921943.1:3271686-3272500 GCF_000298275.1 Orycteropus afer afer | reverse complement strand
CTGCTACTCAGAGAGAAGCCTGTGGACACGCACCGCGGGGAGGAATGCTTGTCTGGGAAAGTCCGAGAGGACCTCGCTGTGCACACCTTTATCGCACGTGATAAACCTTCGGGCCCAGGGCCCAGGGTAGCTTTGTGCCCATGCAGCAGTCCCTTCTCGTGGCTGTGTCTTGTAACTGGCTGCAGTGTTGGGCTCAGGCACGGTGACGTGGTGAGCGTGGCCCAGGATGCGGGGTTCCCTTCTGTTGTACCTGGGTCGCTAGGAGTCAGAGCCGACCTGACAGCACCAGCAGCAGCGTTTGTTGTAACAAGCTTCACCCAAAGCCAGAGGCAGGAAGTGCGTCTTTGGCTGTAGGAGGCCAGGATGATGTGACCCAGTGCACAGCCTGCAGTGCTCAGATCTGATCCACAGGGGAGTTACAGGCTTGCACTCAGTTCCCTCAGCGGGACGCGGGCTCCAGGCCCTGGGCTCTCAGAGGCCACCTGCAGGCTGGTGCTCTGTCCCACTGGTGGATGTGCACCTGCTGGGCAGGCCCCAGAGGAGGAGCCAGGGCTTGGGGACAGATGAGCCGACTGTTGGCTGAGTAGTCAGCTGTGGTCCTGGGGGGCAACGTCACCTCTGCCCCTTTGTTCCTCCATGAAGCAGGTCATCCTCATGAACTTCCGGCATGTTGGAAGCTCAGAGTGAAAACAGACTTCTGCACAGTGAACATCAACAATTGTCCACCTGCAAGCCACACTCGTAACATGAGTGATGTTGTTGTCATTGTTAGGTGCCATCAAGTCATTTCTGACTCATGGCGACCCCATGCACA
>NW_006921943.1:3257129-3270211 GCF_000298275.1 Orycteropus afer afer | reverse complement strand
CTCTATACTGAGGTGTAATCCATACTGCAGACTGTGTTCTTCAATCTCTATGTTGAGGTGTAACCCTACTGCAGACTGTGTTCTTCAATCTCTATGCTGAGGTGTAATCCATACTGCAGACTGTGTTCTTTAATATCTATGTTGAGGTGTAATCCATACTGCAGAGTGTGTTCTTCAATCTCTGTATTAAGGTGTAATCCATACTGCAGACTGTGTTCTTCAATCTCTATGTTGAGGTGTGAAAATGAGTGCTGTGACCTCCCATTTGCTTGGTGGAGTCCCTGGGAGTTGCAGACTGTCAGCACACTGGGCCGATAACGGGAAGACTGGCAGTTGCAGTCCACCCAGAGGGCCTCACAGGAAAGGCCTAGCAGTCTGTTTCTGAAAGGTCAGCCGTTGAAAACCCTTGGCCGTGAGTTCTCCTCTGACCCTCTGACCCAAGTGAAGGCTCCGTGAGTCAGGTGATCAGCAGCACCTGGTGGTTGAGTTATGAAGGTTCCCCTGGGCCAGCAAAGGGCTCCAGAGGCTGCAGTGAGTGAGGGGAATGGAAAGAAGCCAAAGCCTGCCTCCTCTCCCCGCTCACATCCCATGGTGGCAGGTGCTGTCCACGTCCTCTTGTCACACCAGGTTAGTGGGCTTTTCCTGGAACCTGGGCTCTGCACCGCATCTTGCTTCACCCTGCAGTGGGCAGACCCACGTTCTGTCCTGCACAGATGGCCTGTGTAGTTCAGTGTGAGTGTGCGATGGGGAGCAGAGGCTCCCACAGGGGTTTTAGGGGCACCCACTGGCACTAGGACCCTGTGCCCAGTGAAGGAAGATGGCTGGTGATGAACTCAGTGCTTTGTCATCTGCACCCTGCTGTGCTGCTCAGCCTCCATGGGCTGACCAGGGGCCTGGGGTCCCACTGGCCATTGCTTACGTGAGAGCGTGTGTCTGAGGTTCTAAACACGTACCTTACAAGTGAACTGTTAGCATCACACCGTCACTAAGTTATTAACAACGTTGCTCCCAGACAAGGGGACAGGCCTCCTTCTTGCATTCACAGGCCTTCATGGACCAGGGGTTCACAGAGCAAGCACACCCCAAGCACTGAATGGCGAATCTCAGGGTGCAGGGCTGGGAAGGAGCTTGTAACATGGGGGGGGGCACGCCCCGTGGCACAGCGCCCTGCTCCGCCCCTGCTCTTCTGTCTGAAAGTGGAGCCAGGCTTTGCTGAGATGGGCAACTGGTTCTGTAGGGACTCTCCCGGACACCAAGCCACCTGTGAACTGTCTGCAAGTGCAAAGCACCCATCCTTCGAGAAGGGCTCTGCACATAGGTCGTCCCTCTGTCCTCAGAGTCAGCTGAAGAAAGCCAGCTTAAAGTGACGTGCGATCTTGTTACTTTCTCAGCAGAAGTGAAACACTCATATCTGACCCACACCCTGGCCTGTGGGGGTGGATCCCTGAGAGTGCCCTCAGCCCAGCCTCTGAGCACCCCCTGACTCCCCCTTATTCACACAGGTATCCTCACAGATGAGGCCAGGGTAACTGGACAGGTGCCCCAGGAGCTGGCAAGGACCATGTGGGTGGAAAAGCCTTTGTGGGGTGGTCAGTGTCTCTGCCACAGGGAGCCTGTGGGTCCAGGGTCCATCCAGCAGGCAGCTCGCACAGAGCTCGGGGCTCATCAGTGGCCCTTGCGGCCTGCCAGGTTATGGAGCCAGCGCTCAACCCTACCTATGAGAGTCACAGAAGCTAAAGGAGGCTCCCTGGGCATCCATCCTAAATGGGACCCACCCTTCAAATTACAATGTGCTGCTCAGGGTCACTCAAGGTCGTCAGAGCCACACTAGGACAACAGAGACCCAGGGACAAAGCGAGGATGCAGGCCTTGCAGCCGCGCAGAGAGCAGATGCGACAGCTTCAGTGGGGGCAACGCTCCCCTGACAAGAGCGGCTCAGAGGACGGCCTCGCCAGCAGGGCACCTCCTGCCAGCACCCTTCGTCCTACCCCTGCGGCAGTCTTCACATTAAGCCTCCAGAGTCGCACCTGGAGTTGGTTTTCATCTGTAATGTTAAACCCAAAACCCAAACCAAACCCACTGCTGTGGAGTCCATTCCAACCCACAGTACCCCTAGAGGGCAGAGCAGAACTGCCCACAGGGTCTCCAAGGCTGTCAGTCTTCACGGAAGCAGACTGCCACATTTTTCTCACAAGGAGTGGCTGGTGGGTTTGAACCTCTGACCTCTTGATTGGCAGCAGAATGCTTTAACCACAGCAGCACCAGAGCTCCAGCCTTGGAAATGCTATGAGGCAGCTCTCTGTCCTGTAGGATCCCTGTGAGTCTGAATCAACTCAGCAACAATGGGTTTAGCCTCGAAATACCAAGGGCCAGTGTGTGAGCCAACCTAATGACGCAGCCCAGTTCCCACCAGCTTCGGATGCACTATCTGGGGTGCGGCGTTCCCGCTCTGGTGGTGAAGGGAGATGTGCTCAGAAGTGCACCACACCCCCTCCCTCACCAACATCTGCTGAGCACGTGTCCTTGTAGTTCTCCAGCTCATTAGGGGCCTTCACTCAGCACAGTTCTGAGCCCTGTGTGATCCCACCTGCATTTCCGCTGAGGCCCAGGCCTGGACCCAGCCTCACTCCCAGTGCCACACCTGACACCCGTTTTTATGAAAACCAAACCCAGTGCCATCGAGTGGGTTCAGACTCATGGCAACCCCCATTGGGTTTCCAAGGCAGTACATCTTTACTGAAGTACTTTGCCCCATCTTCCTTCTGTGGAGCGGCTGGTGGGTTTGAACCTCCGACCTTCTAGTTAGTGGTCAGATCAATGCCTTAGGCACTGCGCCCCAGAGCTCTGTGAATGTATTTAACAAAATGTTGCAAAAGCTCTTGCCTCTGTAGCTGCAGAAATGGTCTGAGTGGAGTTTAAAATGGTCTCCAGCCCCCAAGCATTGGAGGAAGAATCATTAACAACCTGAGATATGCAGACGATACAACTTTGCTTGCTGAAAGTGAGGATGACTTAAGGCACCTACTGGTGAAGTTTGAAGAATACAGTCTGCAGTATGGATTGCATCTCAACATAAAGAAAACAAAAATCCTCACAACTGGACCAATGAGCAGCATCACAATAAATGGAGAGAAGATTGAGGTTGTCAAGGAATTCACATTGCTTGGTTCTACAATCGATGCCAACGGAAGCAGCAGTCGGGACATTAGACGATGTGTAGCATTGGGAAAGTCAACTGCGGAGGAACTGTTTCAAGTGCTGAGGAGCAAGGATATCTCCTTGAGGACTAAGTTGCGCCTGACACAAGCCATGATATTTCCAATCGCCTGGTATGCATGTGAGAGCTGGACAATGAATAAGGAAGACCGAAGAAGAGTTGTTGCTTTTGAGTTGTGGTGCTGGTGAAGAATGCTGAAAGTACCATGGACTGCTAAAAGAACTAACAGATCTGTCCTGGAGGAAGTGCAGCCAGAATGCTCCTTGGAAGCAAGAATGGTCAGACTTCGTCTCACCTATTTTGGTCATGTTGTAAGAAGGGACCATTCCCTGGAGAAGGATGTCATGCTTGGTAGGGTGGAGGGTCAACGAAAGAGGGGGAGGCCTTCAACGAGATGGATTGATACGGTGGCTGCGATGATGGGCTCAGGTATAGCAGGGATTGTGGAGATTGGAAGACTGCTTCTTGGTCCCTCTGCATCTTGGAGGTTAGCCGTTAGCACATCCAGAAGCATGTTCTTAAAGTGGGCAAGGCAAGCGGACGGTGGACGGAGCCTGCTCACGAGGCCGGCTGCTGCGCTGTGTGCCCGACGCCCCTGCATCACGAAGGGCAGCAGTGACAGCCTCCCCAGCAGACATCGCTGACGCTGCCCGGCGGGGCAGGGGCCACGGGGCTCGTGGGACCCCAAGTTAGAGGGTGCAGCACCTCACAGCTGTACACGTGCAGCGGGTCATGCCCAGCACAGAGTGCACCGTGGCCCAGACGTTTGGAGGTGCCCGTCGCTGGCTTTTCTACACATTCACTCAAGGGTTTCACGTCAGTGCGACACCGTCCCGCTAGGCGTCACCGACACGCGGCCACCGAGCTGTGCTTCGAATCTACAGTGAGTTTTCAAACTGTCCATAGTGCCCCCAACACACTCGTCACGGTCCCACTAAGAAATGTTCCCTCAGAACCAAATGCACAGTCCTATCTCACTCACATTTCTGGGTCACGTGGGGGCTTCGTTCCCCTCTGTCCCTCTGTGGCTGCGTACCCTCATTTGGCAGCCTCCCTGTGAATTCCTTCATCCTTCTTCTAGTGGACACGAGCGGAGAGACTCACGGTGGCGATTCCTCAGCTTGGAGATGCCTTTGCTGCAGGGAGAGGTACCGATCCATTCTGTTTTGTGGTTGCCCACCAACTGCGGTTACCCAAGGCCTCCTAGCTGACTTTCTGACCTTGAGTGGTGCCCCTTTCTCTTATGAAAACTGACAGGGACACGGTCACTGAGCCTGGAAGGGTGGCATAGTGGGTCGAGTGCTGCTGGTGGGACGCAGGTGCATACGGGATGGTCACGTAATTTAATACAACAGTTCCGTTCGCGGGCGACCTGTCATTTCCGCGTCGTCTCAGGGAGGGTCGAGCAGCATCCTCTTCATTTGCTGGTGTGAGCTGCTGATTCTTCACTTGTCGTTAACTTTCTCTAACAATCTAACGTCCCTTTCCTGGTGGAGTAAGTAGGTTACCCTACTGAGGACTGAGCGGTCAGACAAGCGTCAGCCGGGCTGCCTAGCACACCTGCACAGTCACCTTGCACAGAGAGAAAAATTCTACCCTCTGTCCCCTGGGGCAACGAGTGAGAAACGGCACGAGCTATAGCTTAAGATGCAAGAAAATGGAAAAAGGTGCCTTTGCTGGGCGGCGCGTCAGTAAAGAAAGGGGTTTTTTTAGCGCTTTCCTTGGGGACAGTTTCCAGCCTGGGGCGGGCTGACCGACTGGGAGTGCAGGAACAATGGTGTCAGCGATGCACGGCCCCACACAATATCTGCTTTTCAGAAGCACGCTCCACGTCGGGAAGGCGCTTGGTGGTGCCGGCCCGGTACCAGCCGGTGTCAGCTGCAGGCCTTTCTTAAGGGTGAAAATGAGCCGACGGCTTCATGAGATGCTTCAACAAACCCCTCAGGCAGTAACATGCTTTTTCAGATGGAGAGAAGGAGGTGTGGGCATTTGGTGCCCTGAATTAAGAAGTCACTTAGAGGTGTCCTTGTAATGGGGGTCTCAGGTAAACATTCTGCCTTGCCCAGCCCTTCCCTGCTTGTAGCGGCCTTCTATTTAGAAGGGGATGCACACTGGTGCTTTGGAAGTTGTCTTGTTTTCTCCAGCGGGGGCCGTGTGGAGTTTATCCTGTCATCGGACCCCATTTAGATCGTACAGGGTGGCAGAGGGGGAGTGGTAAGTGCTTCCTCTCCACTCGCCTAGTGCAGGCGGGCGCTTGTCAGGATATATTTAGGAAAGCTCTAAAGTCATCACAAACGCAAACCAAATCACACTCACGGCCAGCGAGCCGATTCCAACTCCTAGCCACCCCACTGGGTTTCCAAGGCCGTGAATGTGTGCAGAAGCAGACTGCCCCATCTTTCTTCCACAGAGCAGCTGATGGATTCAAACCGCCAACGTTCCGGTTAGCAGCCAAATACCTTAACCACTGCACCCCCAGAGCTCCCCAGATCATCACAAGGGGGCCTTCTAGTAATCCATGTTTAGTTTTGTGACTTGAACTTTGGATAAATGCATGGCATCCTGAGGAAGCGATCCCAGGTAGAAAGCAGTGCAGACTGCAGGTAGTACAGACCCTCACCTGTGTGAAGACAGACACTCAGTCTGTGCTGGGCGGATGAGCGCGATTTTGACGTATGCGGCCGAGGCATGTTTGTGTCATCAGTCAGTGCTCAGTAGGGTAACCTACTTATCCACCAGGAAAGGGGCGTTAGATTGTTGGAGAAAGTTAATGACAAGTGAAGAGGCAGCAGCGGACAGTAGCAAACGGAAGAGGATGCTGCTCGACCCTCCCTGAGACGACACAGAAACCCAGACGCCCATGAGTGGAACCGTGTTACCAGCCACGTGGTCGGTTCCATGGGCACCTGCGCCCCATCCGGATCACGCGAGGACCCGCTGTCCTGCCATGCTGTTCACAGTCACCATCCGGGTACTTCTTGCTGAATTCCGATTCTAGTTCCCCATCGGGATCCTGCTGAGATTCCAAGTAGCTTGGGGGTGTGAAGGAAATAGAATCCTCCTTTTGGCAAGCTCACGTGTTCACTTCTGGTCTTAAGACAGCGACCGTTAATTTTACTTGTGGAATCAAAACCAAATCCTTCTAAGCTGCCGCACACGTCAGGCTAAGCTTCAGCCAGGCGCATGGTGTCACCTAGAGGTGCTTGAGCCGAGAACCCACCCACACTGGACCTCTCTCATGAGCTGTCGGCTCTGTGTCCTGCTCAGGCAGTGCTGGCAAGTTAGTCCTGATCTTTGCCCTCACATCATCCATCAGAGAGGCCAACCAATGTTTTCTGCAAATGGCCAGATAGAAAACATTGCAGGCTTGTGGGCCACACAGCCTCTCTCACGCCTACTCAGCTGAGCTGTTGGAGGGGGAACATAGCCCTGGATAACTCCTGAGCAGGTGGGCAGGGCTGTGTGCCAATAAAACTTTATAGACCCTGATGTTTGCCAACCTCCATGGTAGATGCTGCGAAAGCTGCAACCAGCCAGTGAGGCCTTGTTGGTTCCCACTGAGTAAAGGGGACGAAGGGGAGATGCCGTCTGCAAGCAGGGCACCATGTGCCCTGTGCTCTAGAATGGCATGTGAAAAGCTGACTGCAGCGTCCATCACCCCGATCGTGAATTCCTTCACTGTAGTCAGAGCTAGGCTCTGTCGAGTCACGGTGACCCCATGCACAAGGGAACGACATGCCACACAGTCCCACGCTGTCCCCGAGATCAGCTGTGGACCATTGTGACCCACGGGGGCCTCACTGGCTGGTTTTCAGGGCACACCAGGCCTCTCTTCCCGATCCATCTTAGTCTAGAAGCTCCACAAAACCTGTTCCACTCACAGCACACGCCAGCCTCCTGACAGACAGGTGGTGGCAATGCATGAGGTGCGTTGGCCAGGAATTTAGTGAGTAATAGACATGTTGCTACGTCATCCATTGGTGGTATGCATATACAATATGTGTGTATATGTGTACGTGCATATATGTATGTATGCATGTGCCCCTGCATACACACACGGACGTGCATAGGTGCGTGCATGGACATGTGCATGTGTGCTGATACCCGTACACCTGCATGCATGTGCATGCACACATAAATACACCTACAGGCACCTCACATGCATCTATAGCAAGTACTCACTCCAGGACAAACAGCTACCTGGTGCTGGAGACACCAGGAGATGGAAGAGACTCAGGCAGTCCTCTGGGTGCTTACGTGTGTCTAATTCCCAGGGACCCAGGGGTGCAGGCCAGAAAGCATGGCTCTTGTGCAGTCAGGAAGGGGGTGTGTGTCCCCCTCTGCAATGTGCTGTCCACAACGCTGCAGTACCCCTCCTGTGTCAATCCCATTAGCATTGGGTGCTCTTTGGGCAGATGGGCCACACAAAGGTGTGCTGGAAAGTTCTCAGTCAGCCCACATCTCCAACACCTGGCTCTGGCAGCGGTCAGCCTTGTGTGAGCTGCTTCTGAGTTTTCCGACTTTCTGTGTGTTCAATTTTCCCCCAGCACATCTCTGTCCCTTTAAACTGAGTGGATGTCTATGACACCTGTCATCTCAGATTTCTGACACAAACTCTTAAATTCTAAGCTGATGGCAGACAGGCACCATCACTCCTCAGGCTCTGATCCCTGGTGACACACTCAGCACTCTTCTAAGCAGTGGTCACTGGCCGCTGAAACATGGCCTTGCCCTGACTGAGCTGTGGTCACCAAGGCCACACTCAGCACCCTGTTTGCATGCAGGGCTGGTGGGAGGGCTTAGTACTGATGACTGCATCAGTGACTCTGAGCTGGTCTGGTAATTGCCTGTAGGTGCAGCTAGCGGTTTGGGGCACAGCCATGCATTTCTGTGTAGCTATTGTGACTGTCAGAGACCTTTGGCTGCCAGTTCTGGGACCTGTCGCCTGCAAGTCTCAGTGTGTGATCCCTTCCCATTTGTCTTAGCACTCGGGAACGGAGTAGCTTGCACATAGCCCAATCAGCTCCCCCTACCTCCTCCCAGCACACGGCAATTGTGCACACACAGATGTACACACACATGTACTCCCACAACCCCATGTATGTTTGCATGCTTCCCCATGTGCACAGTGTACACACACATACATGTCTGCTCAGACATGCACACACATATGATCACACATCCCCCACTCACAGGTGCATACTCCCACATGCACATGTGTACATGTATCATACATATCCATGTGCTTGGACACATGCATGCATGTGCACACATGTATGCTCACACCCACATACATGCATGCATTCTCACACGTGGGTGCATGCACATCACACATATTCGTGTGCTCAGGCCATGCACACATGTGCATATGCACATAACACATATCCATGTGCTCAGACACACATGTAATACACACATGTATGCTCACATATCTGCATGTATGGTCACACATGCACATGTGTACATGCATACCACACATGCATGCAGGGTCAGGTACATGGATGTGTGTGCATTCATGTATACTCACACAGCCACATGCATACATGCATGGTCCCACATGTGTATGTGCACATCACACATACCCACATGTTTAGACACAAGCAAACACACACAGCTGCATGCTCAAACACATGCATGCATGTGCACACACACATCTCACATACCCACCTACCAGATATACACATGCACATACACACATATATGCTCACACATCATCATACATGCATGGTAACATGTGCACACAGACACACATCATACTCACATATCTGTGTGCTCAGACACATGCACACATATGCACACCACGCCCTCTGCTGCGTGCTTGCTAGGCTCCACATGCCACAGGCATCTGGGTGGCCAGCAGCCAGCAAGGAGTGACAGACGCATGCACAGTGTTTATAGCAGGGGAAGGGCACTCGCACTGAGAGCCACCTGCACCCCAAGTCCAGGGCAGGCTCTGCAGGGGCTGTGGACCCCACCCCACCCAGGTCCCCTCACCAGAGCTCCCTTCAGCTGAAAGCACCCCCTTCCCTCCTGGGTTACATCAGACGATGCAGAGACTGTGTGGAGCTTTGGGCTTGCGTGTGTGTGTGTGTGTGTGTGTGTGTCTCCGCCCCCCAGGCCGCTCACTGGTTCAGAGGGGCAATGGCATCAGCTTCTATAATATTGTCCCCCTTCTAAATGGTCTTGGCAGGGCCAGCCAGAGCAGGCCGGGGCCTCACCCACCCAGGGTGCACAGGACTTCTCTCTCAGGTCTCTTGCAGTCCCGCCCATGCCTCGACCCACAGTGCCACCTGCACCCCACCCTGCCACATCTGCTGTGAGGCAGTGAATTTGTGCATGGTCACACAAGCCAACCTGTTGGGTTAGGGTTAAGCCATTTTAAATTTATTTATGGTGTTTCTTTTCCACCAAGTGAAGCAAGAGCCTTTGTGAAAGCCCATGGGCTGTCCGCCCCTGGGAGTGAGCCCTTGAGGGACCACGACCCTGGCCAGTAATGAGGTGTCAGTGTTGGTGCAGCTTAGTAGCAAATGCACCCCACCCACCCCAGGTGCCAAGAATGGGGGACAGTGTAGGGAGGGGCGGACACCCGGGTCACTGCACCGTCATCTGAGACGCATCACGCCCTTGTCTGCCTCCATCTGCACATGGTACCTTCCCTCAGTGTCTCCTCTCTGTAAGGACACCACTCAGGCAGGCTTGGGGCCCAGCCTCCAGTGTGACCTCACTTCACTGATGACCTACTTTCAAACAAGCACAGGGCCAGGACTTCAACATCTCCCTCTGGGGGGAGACAGTTCAATCCAGAGCAGACCAAAGGCTGAAGCAGCCCCAAGTGGAGAGCGTCACGGGCTGATGAGCAGGGCATGTGCGCCGAGGGGTCATGGAATGTCACAAGTGGGAAGCTTTTCTCAGGGAAAAGGTTATTTTCCAACTACAGACACTGGCCAGGAGCTTGCATCTGCTGTCTCCTCAGTTTCTATGAAGCTGGCTTCAGGGCTGGGTTGGGCGAGAACTGAGCCAGTGCAAGCCTAACGGTGACTCAGAGAAGCTGGCTGCTTTCAGGACTCTTGAGATTCTCCATTTCCCTTCAAGGTTTTGTAGCCTGACGGCAGCTGCCCATGAGCCCCATGGTGGCCTTTGGACCTTGCTAAACTTTTCAGGGGGAAGATACTGTAGAAAGCTCCAAGGGGCCTGTCCAGGAGTCCTTCTGACTGTCCCTTATCAGTGATCCCCAACTCAGGTCACACACAAAAGTCACTCCAGGGATCTTCAGAAACGATGCCTGAACCCGATTCCAGGACAGTAAAATCAGAACCTCTCAGCTTGGGCTTCAGTGCTGACGCGGTTACACACTTCCAGCCAATGCTGACGTTTGCTGATGTTAAGAGATAACCTAGTGTTTCTTGCATTCAGTGAAATTCTCCCATGCTGTGAAGGTGCCAACAAGGAATGATAAAGAGATACCGTGTACGTTGGGAATACTACAGGAAAAGTGATCAGAACACCCCACGTTTTTCAGCTCTGCCTCCCAATAGGATGTGTACCGTTAACAGCTTCACCCACCCATCTCTGTTTCTATTGGTCTGGGATGAAGCCTGGACACAGATATACTTTAAACTCTGCCAGATTACCTCAGTGCATCCAAGATGGACAACCCCTGTTATCTCCTTAGCTGGGTGCATGAGAGAGTGGGTGCATGAGAGAGTGGGTGCATGAGAGGGTGGGTGGATGAGTGGATGGGTGGATGGATGAATGGATGATACATGGGTGGGTAGGCGAGTGAGTGGGTGGATAGGTGGGTGGATGAGTGTTTGGGTGGGTGGGTAGATGGGTGGGTGGGTGAGTGGCTGGGTAGATGAGGGTTTGAGTGGGTGGATGAATGGATACATGGGTGGGTGGGTGGATGAATGGATGGCTGAATGGATAGATGGGTGGGTGGTTGATTAGGTGGATGGCTGGGAGGAAAATCTACAGGCTGTTACCCCAACATCAAGGTGTCCCTGGACTACTTTTGTAGGTGTCATAACAGCATCTACAACCGAAGCCCTTGTTGAGCATCACTATGCTTCAGACACATGGCTAAGAACATTTGTGACACACACCACAAGTACCCGCACAGCAGGCTCTGAGGCAGCTGCAGCTGTAGCTGTAGCTGGATTTTGCACATGGAACAACCAAGGCCTGCTGTCAGGTCCCATCCAGTTGCTTTTCCACCCACAGCGCCCTAGAGGACAGAGTGGAACTGCCCGCAGGGTCTCCAAGGCTGTCCGTCTTCACAGAAGCAAAGCCCAAACCACACCCACTGCCTGGAGTCCATTCTGACCCACAGCGCCCCTAGAGGACAGAGTGGAACTGCCCACAGGGTCTCCAAGGCTGTCTTCTTCACGGCAGAAGATTGCCAGGTCTTTTCTCCTGCAGAGCTGCTGGGTGAGTTTGAACCGCCGACTTTTCAGTTCGCAGTGGAGTGCTTAGCCACTGCACCACCAAGGCTCCTTAACCAAGGCTTAGCGAGATCACATTCCTTGCCCGAGGTGTCATGTGGCCAGTAGCCCTCAGAACCAGAGTCAGGTAGGTCCGGCCCTACACACTCCTCTTAGGACCAAACTCAGTGTTTTCCGGCATCCTTTGAGCATGCGTGTGCACACACGGCCTGGAGCTGGTCATCGAGAGGTTTGAGAACTTACGCCTCACGGAAGGTCAACACCCCTGTAATGCCGCTGTCCTGGGGCAGCTGCTGTCCTCTCTGGGACTGTTTATTGTCATACAAAGTGGCTGTGAGCTCCCCAGAGGTGACAGGTGACAGAAACTAACAACACTGGGTTCATTTTCTTTAGTCTCACATCCTGACAACACCATGTCAGGGAGCCAGGTCCATAGACCACACCCCACTTCACGATGGGGTGAGCTCAGTGGGGTTGGGGCTGCCACGTCACCTGGCCGGGAGTGGCTGAGCCTAGAGCAGGCACGGTCCCTGACCTGGCTAGGCTAGCGTGCACCCAGCTAGCTCCCTGTGACCCTGTACTGCAGTGGGAGGGCTTGGGGAGCAAGCTATTTAGAGCAAATAAAAACTATATGTTCTGGGCACACAAAGGATGCCCTGAGTGTGAAGTGGGTGGGCGGACAGCACTCGTTTGTGGACACACTGTGGGGACGTGTCCGCTGGAGCTGGAGGATGGCCACATGCCTCTCATAGATGCCGAATTTCTGCCATAGCTGGCCCTGCTGGCCACAACCATGGCCCTTTTGTTCCCCTTGCCCGCCCCGGTGACCCTGAGCAAGGAGACCCAGGGGCAGAAGTATTTCACAAACAAGGAGAAGCCACTTCGGCCCTGGCCCACACTTGCAAATTCCAGAGGCCGGGGCCAGCTGCCCTGCAGGCAAGAGGCTTTCCGAGGGTAGTGGGCTGTGTGGGTCACACAGGTGCCTGCCCCCATCTTCTGAAGCTGGTAATAGGCCATGCCCCCTCCATTAATATCTCTGGGCAACATGCTAGTCACCAGATTTTACTTTCTTGATGCTTCTGTTCAAGAGGGAGCCCTGCACGCCTGGTTGGTGGCAAATTAATTTAAAAGTCAGACTCACAACTTGGCAGAGCTGGCTGACTAAGACAGACTAGGAAGAAAGGGCTGCCAGCCTACTTCCACACCAGCCAGTGAGAACCCATGAGGCGTGAGGGTCTGTCCTTAGCCAATCACAGGGCAGCTCAGGCCTGGCTCATTTCATCATGCGTGTGTTCACATGGGTCCACACCAGCCGATGAGAACCCATAGAGCGTGATGGTCTGTCCTTAGCCAATCACAGGGCAGCTCAGGCCTGGGTCATTTTGTCATGTGTGTGTTCATGTGGGTCCACACCAGCCAATGAG
>NW_006921943.1:3252092-3257029 GCF_000298275.1 Orycteropus afer afer | reverse complement strand
TGTGTGTGTTCATGTGGGTCCACACCAGCCAATGAGAACCTATACAGCGTGATGGTCTGTCCTTAGCCAATCACAGGGCAGCTCAGGCCTGGGTCGTTTTGTCATGTGTGTGTTCATGTAGGTCCACACCAGCCGATGAGAACCCATAGAGCGTGATGGTCTGTCCTTAGCCAATCACAGGGCAGCTCAGGCCTGGCTCGTTTCGTCGTGCGTGTGTTCACGTGGGTCCAGCTGACCAGACGCACTCACACCACCACCACCACGGTCCTGGGTGCATCGTTCTGTCCTGGAGACAACATCCACAGGCCCCAGACAGCTCAGCACGTGACACTGGATTTACACTCTGAGAGGGTGCAGTCTCAAGCCCACCCAGAACCACCACTGAAGAAAGGCTTGCCAGCGGGCCCCCAAACACGGCCACTGAGGACCCTACGGCGCTGACAGCCACGGGGCGCCAGGACTCAGGTTCGCCTTGGCAGCACCTGTACTGGTCTTGGTCAGGAGCATTCCACTAGTCAGCCACGGTTAGCAGGACTGAGGTCAGGCTGCGGGTGTCCTGTCCTGTTGCCCCAGGGTCCAGGACACACTTTGCAGCAGCAGTATTGTCCCTGCTGTCACATGGCTTGCTTTGCTCCCAGCGGACTGTCCAGCTCAAGCACACAAAACAGCTTGTCCAAACCAGCGCCTGTCAGTGACCCGCTTCCACTGTGAGCAGCAAGTACACGTGTCATGCGGTTTGGGCTCCATGAACAAATAGAGCTGGAGAGGGAAATTCTCAACTCTGATACTTCAAACTATCACAAAACCTCCTTGTAGCCAGGGGGAATGAGATGGTGGGACTCCAATGACTTCTGAAGCAGACTTGTGGAACCATGGGTGTAAAACCTCTCAGGATGTAAAGCCAACACCTTAACAACATGCTCGTGAGACACAGCCCACCAGCTCCAAGGCCAATATTTCAGTTCCTTTAGCAAAGAGGACTTGGGGGCAGGTCTCTTTTTGGAGTAAAGAATGTTCTGGTAAACTTCAGCATCTTCTTTTTCCAGCCTGTGCTGGAGTCCATGCAGAATAAACACGGCACAGTTAACACACCCAGAGAAACCTTTTGGAGAGGGTGGGAGACAGGTCGGCAGGCCACAGTGTCGCTCGTTGAGGAAAGCACATGTCCAATTAGCTGTGCTGGCGATATGTTGGAGAACAAGAGGGAAAACAGGGCAGGTGTAGGTCGGGGCCTGTGGAAAGGAGGAGTCCTTAGAGGATTATGGGCCTTAAACTGCAAAACCTTTATAGACCCTCCCAGCTGTGTGTGTGAGATGGAACCCCAACAAGGAGACCAGCAGTGAGGACCCCCCCGGCTGTGTGGGAGATGGAACCATGACAAGGAGACCATCGATGGCACCTGTAGCAAAACCCCGACATGAAATGGCAGTTAAAGTTTTAAAAGGAAGAGGTGGTCGCAGTCACCTCAGAGGGAAGAGACAGCAGGACTTGGTGACCCACTATGCACTGGGAACAAAGGGAACAGACAGGCAGGCAGACACAGACATAAAGACGGTACCACTGGGACTGTCGGCTGGGGCCCCCTCTGCTTAGTTCTTAAAGAGCAAGCCTCGCCCCTCCCCAGCCAGCTCAGAGCTCCTCCAGCAGGTCCGACCGGAGCAAGGACTGCAGGAGACCATGCCTGCTGCTTGGGGATGCTGTAGGAAGCCACATGGATTTTCCAGCAGTGCCCGTGCGTTCCCACCCAGGCTTGCTGGGGGCATCTTGGTCATGGGGTCACAGCTGTGTGTTTATGCTCTCCTGTGCTTATGGGATTTGACCCACCATTGGAGACTGTCAGGGTACATCCTGGGAGGGGGGGTGTTCTGGTTCCCTAGTGCCGCGCTGGCAGGAATATACCACAAATGGGATGGCCTTAACAAACAGGAGTTTATTCTCTTACAGTTTGGTGGCTTTAAGTCCGAGTTCAAAGAGCCAGGCTTTAGGGACTGTGTGAAAGCCCCTTGATCTTGGGCTATAGCTCTGTCTCTTGCTCCCGGCCCACTGAAGCTAGAAGCATTTCTTCACTCAGGCAGCTACTGGCTGCTGAGGCTAACAAGCCCAAGGTCAACAAATAAAATGGCACAGTCCCAATGTTACCAAACCACATGGCAGGCCATTATTTCAAGTCCATTGGAAGTCCCAAGGTCAGCAAAACATGGCAGGCTGCTGAACAATGACACAGCTACATGCAGGGTCCAAGCGTGCCATACACTAGAGACTATCCCCAAGGCTTCTGCTTATATACAGGAAGCAGACCTCTCAGCTGCCTGTGGTAGATTCCACCATGGAGCTGATTGCCAGGCTCATCGTGGGGAGTAACTACCACCAGCTGCCCAGCCACTCAGCCAGGCCCAGCCAAGTGGACACACAAACATAACTACGACGGGGAGAACCCTGTATTTCAGCAACTGCGATCACTGTCCTGGTCTAGGTATTTGCCGACATGGAAAGTCTACCTGGGGCTTGAGTTTGCTGAAAGATGGTGTTGGTGGAGGACTGCAGAGTGCACTTGCCCCGCGAGGAAGGGTGCCCATCCAAAGATGTCAACTCTGCCCCACCCGTCTTACGTGTTGGGAGACGTTCCTTTCAGCACACAGATGCCGTTCTTTGTGCCTCACAGTAACTGCATTCAGGGACACAAAGCCCAACTGTTGTAAAAATATTAGTATTCAGATGCTCTTGTGTTTTGTTAAGGCGTTTAGTTGTGTACACTGCAGCCATTGTTCCCTGCTGCATTTGTATCCATTTATATCGGCCCCGGATATAAAGCACAGCTAGCAAGCTTGCCCCACGATGATTTGCCGCTCCTACAACCCAGCAGCACGCATGGCGTCCGTGCAGACAGGCGCAGCTCTGCACAGGCCTCGGCACAGCCTTAGGTTGCCTCTGCAAACACCCTGAAGTCACGCATTTAACAGGCACGTTGCATCTATTAAACACAGAATAGACTCCTTGTAAGTGGCGTCTCACTAGCTGAATGTAACCCATGGGCTTGAAAGAACTGTGCCAGCAAGGACCCGCCCCACCCTGCTCTGGCTTTTACAGGCTTGTCATGGTTCGGGTGACAAGTTTCTAAGTCCTACAGTGGGACTTGGGTTAGCTCTGTGTGACAACACTACCCACCATCTTAGACACGACTCAGACCACAGTGGCTCCTGGTTTCCCACTGTTTGCCTTAGACCTTGTCAGGGGCCACCATGCATCACCCCTGTGGGGGTAAGTGCTGTTCTTTGAAGTATAGTCCAGTGTGTCAGCAGCAAGACTAGCATTGCCGACAGCCGCTTCCTGACAAAAATGATGTCATTGAAACAGTTTGGAGTCATTTTTGTTTTGTTACATGTGTTTGTAGAATATGTATGTGCGTGTGTGTGTGTATGGAGAGAGGGGGAGAGAGGAGCCCTGGTGGCATAGTGGTTAAACACTTGGCTGCTAACTGAAAGGTCAGTGGTTCAAACCCACCAGCTGCTCTGTGGCAAAAGATGTGCAGTCTGCTTCTATTGAGATGTAGCCTTGGAACCCCTGGGGGCTGTGCTGCTTAGTCCAACAGGGTCAGTATGAGTCAGAATCGACTTGATGGCAGTGTGTGAGTGTGTGTGAGTGTGTGTGTGAGAGAGTGTGTGTACCAAAAAATCTAAACCCACTGCCATCGAGTTGATTCCAACTCATAACAACCCTGTAAGATGGAGTAGGGCTGCCCCACAAGATGTGTATTTACATAAATCAAAAAACCAAATCCCCTGCCATTGAGTCGATAGACTGCACATCCTAATGGAAGCTGGCTGCCACATCTTTCTGACATGCATCAGCTGGTAGGTTTGAACTACCAACCTTCCAGCTAACAGCTGTGTACTTTAACCACAATGCCGCAGGCTTCTTCTCAGGTCAGAGACAATTCAATCAACAGATAATTAAGAAACAAGCTGCTTGTGTTGCTGAGGATCATGGGGCACCTTGCTGTGTCCAGTGAGCTACCAGCATTTTGCTGGACAGGTCACTAGGGCCCGCTCTGCCTATGTGGACGTGGCCCTCCAAGTGGGGCCCTGCTTGCTGAACGTGTGTGATGTGGGCTGGCTGGCTCTGCCCTGCAGAAAACTGCGTCCCAGTGTGACCAGTGTGAACTCATCATGAGATAGCCCGGGGGGGGCTGCAGCGCTAACTGTGGTGGTCCCACTGCCAACACAAGGAAATTAAAGACCCTGAGGGCAGGGCATTCGGCCAGGGCCTGCGGTCATCCCAGGAAGGACATAGGGCACAGGTCCTGACCTTGGGCTCAGAGCCGGGGCCGCAGAGGTGGGGAGAGGCGAGCGAGCGGGAGGGACGGGGGGCGGGGGGAGATGCTGAGGAGTTGCCAGCCAGTCTTTTCATAGATTGGGTGTGAAAAGCCAGAGTGAGGCGCTGGAAATGGCTGGGAGGCTTGCAGGAGTGAGACAGGCGACAGGACCCGCCGGACAGGTGGGAAACCGGTCCTGAGCCCCAGAGGGTCTACTGATGGCCCCAGAGGGATGGCCTGGCGGGGGGCCAGCTGGCGGACCCCTGCAGAGGGCACGCGGTGGCCGTGGTTAGATTAGCTCTCCAGTGGCGTCAAGATGAAGACAAAGCCAAGGGGACCGGGGTGACCTCAGGGGCCCATGGCAGCAGAGAGTTAAAGGAAGAGCAAGCAGCAGAGCCCAGACAGACGCAGCCATACGCTGCTCTCCGTGGAGGGGCCAGGCCGAGTCTCTTGGCCCGGCCCCCAGCCCCCATTACCTTCTTGGCCCCCCTCTCCCCTACTCTGCCCCCTCCCTCTCCCCCCATCCCTCCCTGGCCACCCTCTCCCCTTGGCCACGACCTCCCTCCCGAGACCCTCTTGCACTGGCCACACTCTGGACACGGTGTGGGTGACAGCCCCCCGTGTC
>NW_006921943.1:3250771-3251992 GCF_000298275.1 Orycteropus afer afer | reverse complement strand
CTTTGCACGTCCCCAAGCCAAGCCCCTCCTGTGAATGATGGTCTCTCCAGGAAACGGATGCAACGGATCCGAAGGGTCCCTGTTCACAAGCCGGCCCAGGCTCGGCCCCTCACCCTGCGGCCCAGGCCCTGTGTGTCCCCCGCCCCCCAGGACACGCCTGGGCTTGGAGCCTCCGTGGCAGCCTGAGCGCACCTGTCCCTGGAGAGATGGGCAGACACGTGCAGGGGTGTGTGGAGAGGTGGTGCTCCCAGCCTGCAGGGGAGCAAGAGGGGACCTTCTGTGCGAGGAGCCCCCGCCACTTTATTCCCAATAACCTCCTCAGAGGGGCCTGGGGACCTGCCTGCAGCCGAAGGAGGGAAGCACTCTGGGTTCAGAGTCCCAGCGATGCTCAGAGTTGGAAGGAGCAACCCTGGGCACAGGGGCAGCGCCGGCCTGGCCTGCGAGCATGCCGCCTTCCGGGGTCCTACTGATGCAGGGGACCCAGAAGAGCCCACGGGGGCGTCTGACCTGGGAGCCGAGTTGCCGGTTCTTCTTCAGGCCCTCGGGGGGGGGTGCTGCCAACCTCACGAGTCTAACCTGATGACTTGTTTCCACACCTTTGGTTTAGCAGTCAGCCCAGAAAACCCAGCCCACTGCCACCAAGTCCACTCTGACTCCTAGTGACCCCATAGGACAGAGTTGGGTTTCTAAGGCCACAAATGTGCATAGAGGCAGGCAACCTTGGCTTTCTCTGGCAGAGTGGCAGGTGAGTTCGAACCACCAACCTTTCGGTTAGCAGCTGAGTGCTTTAACAGAGCTCCCAGTTAACAGCCAGATATCCCAACATCAAGTGACTGCCCAATCTAAGGAGATCCCCTCAAAGCCCGTGTTAGTGTGAAGCCACAGTCCCCACGGACACCCTGTCACACAGCCCCCTTGCACCTGCCGGGAGCCGTCGTCCCCGGCAGCCCCTCCTCTGCTCCCGGGGTGTGTGCCTTTTCTCCTCCACGGCCCTGCCCCTGCCTTTTTCTCTTCAGTTCATCATCTTCTCTGACACACTGCACTGTCATGATTCCCACTGGAATTTAAGTGTGGTGAGGACAGGGACCACATGTGGCCATTGCTATGACCCAGACACCTAGAACAGGGTTCTGCCCTCTTTCTGTTTCTCAATAAATCATTGCTGGCTGGCTGGCTGGATGGGTGGGTGGGTAGGTAAATGGATGAGTGATTGGGTGGATG
>NW_006921943.1:3239342-3250671 GCF_000298275.1 Orycteropus afer afer | reverse complement strand
GGGGTGGGGAGTACATGAGTGTGTCTGTGAATCAAAACTTGATGATTTTGTTCATTCTGTTGATTTGAGTGCAGACCCTGGGAACTGTCATTATTTCAAAGCCAATCTTCTGTTGCTAAAAGAGACCATATTGCTGCTGCAGTTGTCGCCCCGTGTGCTGGAGAGATGGTGGGGGGACAGTCTCGTGGCTCATGTCTGCCCAGGGGGGCCCCCAGGGACTGCGCACACAGATGACACCTGAGTTTAGGGTGCTGGATCCTGGGTGATTCGGAGAGTGAGGGCTCTTCCCGATGAGCCTGGGGGTGGGGCATCCCCCCGCCCACATCACAGGCAGCTTTTCTGCAGGTGACAGTGTGCTGATTCTGGAAGGACTTGGGGAACCGAGGGGGCTCTTGGTCAAAGTGTGTTCCTTCATCGGGGTGAGAAGCCCCCAGAAAGCCCTGGGCATCTTTGGAGTTGTGGGGCTTCAGAAATGGGCTTCAGCCTCCGACCAGAATTGTCAAAAGTGTGGACAGCTGGGAAATGGCAGTTTTCCTCTTGCCTGGGCTCACGCACACCTGGCTCTCAGGTGAGGCGCACACCTGTGGCAGCTGCCGAGCTGGTGGTCGAGAGGCCCTCATCTCCTGGCTCCCTGTGAGCACTGCGTGGCACTTCTGAGTGCCCACAGGATTGGGGCTCTGGTCGGCCCCTTGATGAGGGGGTGAGTGGGTAAATGGATGAGTGATTGGGTGGATGAGTGGGTGGGTGAGTGGTGGGTGGGTGGGTAAATGGATGAGTGATTGGGTGGGTAAATGGGCGAGGGGTGGGTGGGTAAGTGGATGAGTGGGTGGATGGATGGATGGGTGAGTGGGTAAATGGATGAGTGATTGGGTGGGTGAGTGGGTAAGTGGATAGGTGGGTGGGCAGGTGGGCAGATGCATGCGTAGTGTTACAGGAAAGTGAGGGAACCCACGTTTTCCATAGATAAGTTTGCAGAGGAAAGGGTGGTCTTTGTTTAACCCTAACTCGCCGTCACTTCACAGTGAAATGGCTGTGCTGTCATTCTTGGGAGAAGCGTAGCATTTTTGGTAAAGCTGTGCAGGGCCAGACGGAACATGAGCTGCCCTGTTCCCACGTGAGCCTCTCATTGTTGCTGTTCAGAGAAGCCCAAGCCCCAATGGCCCGAATCAGCAATTCTCTTAAGAAGGGCACCCTGTGGAATCTGGAAACTAAACAGTTCTAAGTGCCTCACTCCCATGTGGCACGAATCACAAAAAGGTGTGGGAAGTTCCTTTCTCCCTCTCTCCGTCTCTCTCTCCCTCTCTCTCTCTCTCTGTCAACTGGGAACATTAAGAACACCTTTTGTCAAACATGCTCCCGGCAGGTGTAACGCGTGTGCCGCAGGCTTTGCAGGGAGATGTGCCGTGAACGTGCCTGTCCCCCCAATGCAGCAGGCAGCTCTTGGGGCACACTTTCCAGGGGTGGCTTTGTGTGCGAGGCCGTTAGAGCAGGAAGCCCTAGTGGGTCCAGTCCGGGTGACGACCCAGAGGAACTCAGGAAATCCCAGAACAGCTGCTTTGGTTTGGGGGCTTTTCTGTGGACGGACAGGACTCCGGCCAGGGTGCTCGAGCCAGGCCAGTTTCTGCAAAAGGCAGAGAGAGCTACGCGGTGGCTGCCCTGCCACGTCCGTGCTCCAGGGGTTGTGTGAGACAGGCCGGCCGGGGCTCGTGGAGAAAGCGGCATTGTTCCTGCCCCGGGCACAGGGCCGTATTCATCCTGCCCTTGTTGTTTGCAGGAGAGGCAGATGTGGCACTACCCAAAGGCCCCCCCGCCAAGGGCACAGCGGTGACAGACCCCAGTCGCACAGCGGACCCACAGAATGCCTGGCAGCAGGCCAGCCCAGCTGACCCGTCGAGCCGCCCCCACTTGGTCCGCCTCTTTTCCCGAGATGCTCCGGGCAGGGAGGACAACACCTTCAAAGACAGGCCCTCCGAGTCAGAAGAGCTGCAGAGCATCCAAGAAGACAGCACAGCGGCCGGCGGCTCGGCTGCCATGGCGTCACAAAAGCGCTCCTCCCAGAGGCACGGATCCAAGTACCTGGCCACAGCAAGTACCATGGACCATGCCAGGCATGGCTTCCTCCCGAGGCACAGGGAGACGGGCATCCTGGACTCGCTGGGGCGGTTCTTTGCCGGTGACAGGGCTGTGCCCAAGAGGGGCTCCGGCAAGGTGAGCGCCCAGTAGAGAGCGGCGACGCGTGTCCGTGTTAGTGTCACAGGAACACGTGTCGGTGAGCTGAGCCGGCAGAGGGCTGGCAGCCACCGCGGGTCCCTCCTAGCTGCTGAGGCCCCGCTGAGAAAGGCTGACGGTCCCAGGCCATGCGGTCTGGGCTGTCACTTGCAGTGTCTTCGCGCACAAGCCCTGTGGTCCTCACCAGGGGCTGTAAACCGGCTGCGGCTGGGGGCGGCAGGAACTCTGGAGTCTTGGTCTCCCAGGTGGGGGGTGTGGGCACCCAGACCCAGCGCCGTGTCCCAGGGTCCCTGGGCTGCCCGAGCCTCTCCCGCCCGCCTGCCTGCCCCCTCCATGCCCACGTTAGACTGTGCTCTGTGTCCTGGGCGTCCGTGCCCGAGCTGCTTTGCAACAATCGTACGATTGAGGTGGAGGAGGACTTTGGAGCTGACTCCGAAAATTCCAGTCTGCCTTGGGCAAGCTCGCTGTTTCGTCTGACTTGCTTAGTGGAGGTGGGGTGGGGAGTACATGAGTGTGTCTGTGAATCAAAACTTGATGATTTTGTTCATTCTGTTGATTTGAGTGCAGACCCTGGGAACTGTCATTATTTCAAAGCCAATCTTCTGTTGCTAAAAGAGACCATATTGCTGCTGCAGTTGTCGCCCCGTGTGCTGGAGAGATGGTGGGGGGACAGTCTCGTGGCTCATGTCTGCCCAGGGGGGCCCCCAGGGACTGCGCACACAGATGACACCTGAGTTTAGGGTGCTGGATCCTGGGTGATTCGGAGAGTGAGGGCTCTTCCCGATGAGCCTGGGGGTGGGGCATCCCCCCGCCCACATCACAGGCAGCTTTTCTGCAGGTGACAGTGTGCTGATTCTGGAAGGACTTGGGGAACCGAGGGGGCTCTTGGTCAAAGTGTGTTCCTTCATCGGGGTGAGAAGCCCCCAGAAAGCCCTGGGCATCTTTGGAGTTGTGGGGCTTCAGAAATGGGCTTCAGCCTCCGACCAGAATTGTCAAAAGTGTGGACAGCTGGGAAATGGCAGTTTTCCTCTTGCCTGGGCTCACGCACACCTGGCTCTCAGGTGAGGCGCACACCTGTGGCAGCTGCCGAGCTGGTGGTCGAGAGGCCCTCATCTCCTGGCTCCCTGTGAGCACTGCGTGGCACTTCTGAGTGCCCACAGGATTGGGGCTCTGGTCGGCCCCTTGATGTCTGCATCTGGGACACTCGGTCTTCTTTGTGGCAGTGCCCTCGCTGAAACCTCGCTCACCTGGCCTATTTCCAAAGCTCATATTCAACTGCAGGTGCTCGTTCCTTCAAGCACAGGGGTGGGATTGGCAGACTGAAGAAGCCTCATGCTCCTGTGGGGCCCAGCCTGAAGCCACACCCATTTCAAAACCTGACTCTAGTCTGCGTGCTGCAGGGGCGGGAAAAGAGCATTTGAAGCCCTCAGAGGAGACGGGTAGCAGGCGCTGTGGCCCTGGCCTCATTCGAGGGGTGAAGTGGAAGGTGATTAAAAGGGGGACGTACTTATGTCAGTTGCACTGTGACTTGACCTCAGGCGGATGTAGGTACAGGCTGTGTATAACATGCTTTGCACATGTGTGCAGTCATTGCGTTAGAATCTCGTAGACTCCCTGGTGCCTTCGCAGAGAAGGTCCTAACCCTGCCCTGTTTGTCAGACCACTGGGCAAAGATCCAGAGAAATATAGTGACAGGATTTTAAAGAATAAAAACCAAAACCAAAACAACCAAACTCATTGCCATTCAGGTGATCCCGACTCATAGCGACCCCTCCCTGGGTTTCTAGGCAGTATCTCTACAGAAGCAGATTGCCCACCTTCCTTCCAGAAGTGGCTGGTGGGTTTGAACCGCCAGCCTGCTGGTTAGCAGTAAATGCCTTAGACACTACGCTACCAGAGATCCTTTAAAGACTAAAACCAATTCTTAAATAATGGGTTTAAGCTGTTTGAAGTAGCCCTTCTGTCCATCCCTTCTGTTCTCGCCCCATCCCATACAGATGGGTACAGATTTTTAAATGAACAAGCTTTCCCTGTGATGCCCAAGAATTGCCCCATTGTCCACACAAACACACACACACTCTGTACACATACACTGTGCACACGACACGCACACTGTACACACACTGTGTACACACACACACACCCTCTGTCCACATACACTACTCACGCACATGCTCTACACACACACACTCTCAACACACACTCTGTCCACACGCATTGTACACACATACTGTACACACACTACACACACACATTGTACACAGTGTGTACACACACTCTCTATACACACACTGTCCACACACACACTGGATTGCATCGCTGTGGAGCACGCTGGCTGAACATAGCAGGGATTACAGGCAGCGTCTGTTTGATCACGCTGTGGGTGTGGACCCTCTGCTAGCTTGGCCGTTTGTCTTTAAACCCTGGCTGTGAGCTTCCTGCACCCTGCACGTGGTCTGAGATGTTTGTCGCTATGGACTGCTCCGGGGTCACTTTTGCATTCTCTTGTTTTCACGTGCTTGGTTTATATCAGGACCCTTTGTCCATGACAGGAAAGGCCTCTGGGATCCCTTAGGGAGTTTTCAAAGGAGAGGCTCCAAAGGCCACCAACTGTCACTTACGCCACCATCTTCCAGGTGTGGTGTCACATCTACTGCACATGGGAGGCTGGGGACAGACGGGAGACACGGGAGGCGCTGCTTTGCCTGGCCTCTGTGTCTGTGCCCCACCTCACTTGTTCACAGACTAGCACTGTCTCTGACTGTAGCCCTCAGCAGTCCTTCTCGGGGGTGCGCCATCCCTGGCCCACCACGCCCCATGAGAATCACACGGTACCACTTGGTGCCAGGTGTCAGAGCTGCCTACGCCATCCCCGGAATGTGCTGGCAGCTTGCCCTCTTTGTGCAGCCGGGAGAGCAGGGAGCTGACCTCGGGGAAAGCGTGTTACAGATGCCTCGAGGGGGCGGATTCTGTGAGGGCCACCAATGAAAGCCCCCTTTGTTGAAAGAGAAAAGAACAGTGTTGGCTTTGAGGCGCAGGCGCCTCTCCCCTGGAATGTGGGGCTGTGAGAGAGACGGGCAGATGACGGGTGAAGATGGGGGCTGTCTCTCCTAAGTTATCACCCTTCACCTGGTCCTTGACCATCAAGCACTGAGAGCCCCTCACTGTTCCTCTCTCCAACTGACACCTGAAAAGATGAAACTTTGAACCATGGGTTTTGCCAAGTCCTCTTCCCTTGCATGTTTTACTACTAACTAAGGGGTCCTTGGTGACAGGAACACCATGTGACAATTCACCTGGAAGACATGGTGGGAACACACTGAGCCAGGTGGTGTCTCCCCATGTCCTCATGCTGTCAGAGGTCTTATCACTTCAAGTGGAAGCTGACTTCACCACTGATGACCTGAGCCCCTTGCCTCAATTTACTTTGCACTAAAAGCTCCACTCATAACCCAGAGCCCTCCGAGCTGCAGTTCTGTTGCTCTGTCCGTCACTGGGACTTAGGGGTCAGAACAGTGTCTGGCCTTACACGCTATTGGGGGTGGGGAGAATGGGGCAGTCAGTCTTATGAATTAACCAAAATGTTCCATGTCCTTTTTTTTCCCCATTGCTTTCCGATTTCATTAAGCACATGCTAGAGCTCTGGTAGCATAGTGGCTAAGGCACTTGACTGCTAATCAGAAGGCTGGCGGTTCAAACCCATCAGCCACTCCTCAGAAGGAAGGTTGAGAAATCCTACTTCCGTAGTGATACTGCCTCAGAAACCCAAGGAGGGGTCGCTCGCTACGAGTCAGGGCTGACTCGAGGGCACATAACAACAACAACAACAGTTGTACTGTAACCTAATCCTTCATTGTTCAAATGATATTCTGATTTTGTGAATTTAATTCTGTAATCCTATGGGGAGGTGTAATGTGTGAAGACGGTAAGAAGGACATAGTGGGGCAGCCTAGCAGGACACTGTGACGTGTATGTACTCCCAAGATCCAGGAGGGTAAGGCTACTGCCAGCCTGTCACGTCACACGGTGGCACAGGAGCTGCCTGCGCTCATTTGCACTTGTATGTAGTCACTCCCAAGAATGCAGTAGCACTTGAGCAGTTAGTTCTTCTAAGGTCTATCTATAGGGGGTCAGACTGACAACAGCAACACAAAAGGTTAAATGGGAAGCTTGGGGAGCAGTGAGTTTATGTTAATGAGGAGGAACCATTAAACACCTCCATGGACAACTGCCCCCTTTGCCAGGAGATCAGAACAACTGGATGGTGCCTGGCTACCACAACAGAACATTCTGATCAAGGATTCTATAGAAGGATCTTGCTCAAAAGGGGGGACATGTAGGACAAAATTTCAATTCTCATGGAAGCCAGACTTGCAGCAGCCATGGAGGCTGGATGAACCCATGAAACTAGGACCCTGAGATCATCATTAACCCTTAAACCAACAACATTCCCAGAAGTTTTCTTAAAACTGAACAGTGGTTTAGCTTAACTAATAAAGAATGTCTGCCGAGTGCACTGTGCTCTTTTAAAAACTGTCTCCACAAGATCAAAGTGACTTCAAAGACCGGATCAGAGCCTTGGGATGTGAGTTTATGTTGGTGGGGGAGGGACAACTCAGAAAAGGTGGAGAGAGGTTGCCCAGGTCCAGGAATGTCATCGGTACCCCGAGTGGTCCTTGTAGAAGCTGTCACAATGGGGTCTTTTGTGCCGTGTGTATCAGCGGCAGCCAGATAAAATAAATCACAAAGCAAGAGAGGGCAGCAGTGCACAGAGGCCGGCCTGGAGACTGCATGAACCCATGTGGCCAGAGCCCTGGCTTAGTGCCTCACTGGCCAGGAGATGGGTCCGAGCCTCTTAAAGGAAATGCAGACCTGCAGATACTGCGGGCAAGTTCTTCCTGGCGTGGCCGTGAGCTTCACAGCCCCATTGGTCACTCATCAGAGCTGTGCTGGGCTCAGTGACCAGCCCCTACTGTGTCCTTCGGTCATCTCCACAGCTCAGTTGTCCAGCGTTGTTTACAAAGCTGGCCGTTTTGCAAGTCATGTGCCTGCATGGGCAGCGACATGCCGCATCTTCTGCTCAGGATGGGTTTGTAAATTACGTCTGTGCGTTGAGCGGGCATTGCCTCTGCGTGATTGTATCACAGTTTGATTCTGTCACAAAGTTGGCTTTATATGTATTGACTGCCTTTTACGCATTCATTAAACAGTTTCACAGACCAACAATCGTGTGCTAGTTGTGGGGATTTTGGTAAGTTCTGTTTTAGTGTCACTACAAGTGAATGTGTTGTGTGACTGGTGTTCTCACGGCCTCGTGGTGCTGCCCACCAACAGGTAAGTATGAGGTGCTGACACAGGCCCTGCTGCCCACGAGGGTCCCGGGTCCCCCTCCTCCTCTTTCACACACAGTGATGCTGCTCTGCTGCCCCCATGCCAGTTCTCAGTATTCTAGTCTTTCTATTGTGACGGTTCTTATCTGCTGAGTGTGTTAATGTTTGTCACAGAGCCCATCTGCTTGGGTCCTCTAGTGCTGCTCTAACAGAAAATGCCACAAATGGGTGGTTTGAACAAACAAACAGATTTATTCCCTTACGGTTTAGGAGGCTAGAAGTCTGAGTTCAAGGTGGCAGGCTCTAGGGGCTGGGTGAAAGTCCCTTGACCTAGGGCTTTAGCTCTGCTTCTTGCTTCCGGCCCACTGAAGGTGGAGGCTTCTCTTAACTCAGACAGCTGCTGGCTGCTGAGGCTGACAAACCCAAGGTCAACAAATAAATTGGCACAGTTCCAGGATTACTGAACAATATGGAAGGCCACTAGTTCAACTCCAGAGACAGTCCCAAGATTGGCAGGAAACATGGCAGGGTGCTGAATGAGGACAGCTACACGCAGGGTCCAGGCCTGCCACAAAGCTGCACGGACCTTCCTCGATGCTTCTTCTCTACTGGAAGCAGACCACGTCCCTAAGGCAGCTGCTCCAGTAGATTCCACCATGGAGGTGATCACCAGTCTCATCATGGGGAATAACTACACCCAGCTGCCCAGCCCCTCAAACCAAGCTCCAGCCAAGCTGACACAGTTTTAACAGGCACACCTTCTCTACGGGCCCGGAAATGTGGGTGTGACATCAACAATGGACTCAGTGAACATTTGTAGAGTAGATGAGCAAATGAGAGCCTGGATCCCTTGAGTCCCCTCAGTGGGTGTATGTGCTAAAGAGCAGGAGGGATGCTCGAGGGGTTGAAAGAGAGGTGGGCAGGCTCTCCCTCAGAAAGCAGTGCGTGGACAAGATCAAGGCTAAATCTGGGCTTGTTTGTGAATGAGAAACACAAGCAGAACATTGAACTGACTTTGACTAGTCTGCCATCATCTGTCCAGAGCCTCCTACTGGTGGGTCCTTAGTCCTAACTCATCTGTCCATTTCAACTCCGTTCCATCGGAAGGCATTTATTCCCATCATCATTTCTTCCCCTTCGTGCGATTAGCATTTGCTAACAGACAGTTCTGGTTGGTCCAGGGAGAGCTGAACTTGACACCTGGGGGCAGGTATCATGGCTAGGAGAGAAATACCATCAACAGCCTGGATGTCACTAGGATCTTTCATTAGCCTTTAAGAATGAATTCATTTCTTGTCAAACACTGGTGCCATACGCCCCCCCCCCCATCGAGTTGTGCTGTTTTCATCTATCCCCACACTCAATTGTCCCTGGCATCTTCTTATGCCATAAAATAACTGAAAAGGCAAAACAAGAGAGGTGGGCTTTTCTGATGGGGCTCCGTGAACGGGGGCACTGACCAAATGTGAGTTCTTACAAGGCCACTTGTGACTTTCTGTCCTCCCCCCCACTCACTGAGGGGCCCCACGAGTCACGGAACCTGCTTGCTTTGCTGGTTCTTGAACTGAAGGGACTTTACTTTTCGATGAGATGTGCACACCTGGGCTCGAGGCAGCGCACCCTCGGGGCCTTGCACAGATGGCAAGGCTCACCTCTCCTCTCCCTGCCACTGTTTGGGACAGTGCTGGCGCCAGGATCCCAGGCTGCATTCCTGGAAACAGTCAGCTCCCGCAGGGGCCCCTGGACCTCACAGCGGCAGGCACTGCCCCCACCCCAAGCCCTGTGTCCCCGTGCGTGGTAGCCTGGGGACCAAGCAGCCCAACAGTATAGGAGAGTCACCAGAAGCCACAGAACCCCATGGCCATCTTGATGATCCTCCTCATGGTCCCATGGACTTCCTGGAGCCAGGGACGCTGGGTCAACCCCTGAAACTACTGCCCTGACATCACCTTTAACCCTTAAACCAAAAACATTCCCGGAAGTCTTCTTAAAAGCAAACAATCCTTTACTTAACTAGTGAAAAATGTCTGCCTTGAGCATCATGCACGTTTAAGAACTTTCTCTATGGGACCCAACTGACAACAGCAGTTGTTAGACAAAAAGCTGAGGAGGGAGGGAGTTGAGATTAATGGGGGTGGATAACCTGGCAAAAGGAAGGTTAGGACGGCCACACAACTCAAAGAATGTCATGAACATCACTGAATGGTCATGCAGGAACCATAGGCGTGGGGTCTGTGGGGCTGTATATCCTCAACCAAAACATACAAAGTAAAATGCAGTCGTTTGAAATAGGAGGAGCATCGTATTCAATAAGGGAAAAGGCTTCTCTGCCTTTGGACCCCGTTTCTCACCCTGACTTACCCATGTGAGGGATGTCACCCCTCATGGGGACAGCCGTGTGGAACAATGGTAACTACCATAGTGACTGTCAGCTGACACACTTTAAAACACTCGCTCTGGCTGGCTGAAGTCCCACCAGGGCCATGACTTAACTCGCTGGCGCTCCCAGAGCATGTAGAACACTTCTCGTACCGAGAGAGCCTAGCACAGCTGTGCAGCTAAGCCCTCGCCCACGACAGGTTAGCCCAGCCTGTTCACGCTGCAGGAGTATTTCTAGAAGGAGCTAACACCCTGCTGTGTGCTAACTACAGTGTTTATTCCACGGGTAGCCAGCTGACCACCTGTACACAAGGTTGATGCCATGCACAGCCTGGCAGGGCCTCTGGTGTGGTGGCATCATGTCACCTCCAGCCCGCCAGCATCCTTGGGTACTGTTCTCAGCCCCTGGCACACTTGCTCTTTGTCCCAACTGGACAGAAGCACCAAGGTCCTTCCCCTCGTTCACTGACTCTGCCCACTCACCTGTCCTGTGACTGGTGTGCAGCTGCTCTGAGAGCCGGCAGGGAGAACACATGGCCTTGGACCCCGATGCTGTTGAGAAGTCGTGACGAGAGCAGAGTGGGGAGCCTCCCCAGAGTCGGGGAGCAGCTGGGCGGCTGGCTGGAGAGACCCAGAGCATCCCACCGCACTAACAGCCCTTCCTTTATTCTCTGTGAGAAAATGGTAAAGGCCACAGACCCCCGCACTCAGCCCCATGGGGCAGAAGTGGTGACCCTTCTACAAAAGCAGGCACGTTTGCTATGAAATGTTTTGTTGTTGTTGTGATGTGCCGTCAAGTCGGACCCGACTCAGCGACCACTCCTTGGGTTTCTGAGGCGGTATCCCTATGGAAGTAGATTATCCCATCTTCCTTCCAAGGAGTGGCTGGTGGGTTTGAACTGCCAGCCTTCTGGTTAGCAGTCAAGTGCCTTAGGCAACTATGCTACCAGAGCTCCTATAATATGTTTTATAAACCCTATAAATAAAATTGGATATCAAATGTTTCCATTTCATCACAGACCCCAAGAGCCCTCTTAACACACCCAGAAAGCGCCCTCCTCCTTGCTGGTAGATGGCCCACATGCCGCGACAGCTACAGTTTTCAGAAAATGCGCCTGATAGGGCAGGGCCCCAGCGTGGAACCTTTTCCGGGAATGCTTCGTGTCCCCCGGCCCTATCTGCTCAGTGTCCCCCCAGCGTCCTCACAAGCCCGCCCGTTCCTCAGCTCCCGATGTTCTAAGCAGGCCTGGGCCGCCAGGTGCAGTGATGTGGCACCCAGGCGGTCGCGAGCCGCACTCACCGGCCACTCTGTGTCCCCCAGCAGGTGCCCTGGCTCAGGCCGGGCGGAAGTTCTGTGCCCTCTCCTCCCCACAGCGTGCCCGGGCTGTGCA
>NW_006921943.1:3237762-3238937 GCF_000298275.1 Orycteropus afer afer | reverse complement strand
CATTTTTCTAGAGAAGTTAGTCCTGAGCCCGCAGCCTGCCTGTGTTCATGTCTTGAAGACTAGTGCCTAGCAGAGGGTTAGTGTTTGCAGACAATCAGTTGGAGCCCCTGGTAGTTCACATGGTGCTCACTGAGTTACAGGTTCAAGTCCACCCAGAGGGCCTCAGAAGAAGGGCCTGGCCATTTGCTTCTGAAACATCAGCCACTGAACGCCCTGTGCAGCCCAGTTCCACTCGGACACATATGGGGCACCATGACTCAGAGTTGACTGACCCACGACGGGTTCTGGTTACTGTTAAACACAAGTTGAGTTCAACTCAAAACCAGTAAGTGTTCTCACAAAGTCAGGCCCCTCTGGCCTTTCTCACCTCGTGCTCGCCTCACTGTGGGATGAAGGACGGACCTCTGATATTCCCCCCACCCTCCTCAGAGCAGGTGAGTGTGTGGGGGTGAGGAGAGTGGGCAGGGGAGAGGTGGGGTGGGGAGCTCCAGCACTCCCGGACCAGGCAGGGTAAGATCCGTGGAGCTGGGCCACCCAGCCTCACTGTCAGCTTGCTGTCCATCTCAGCACCTGGCCTTCCCACCTGGAAAATGCAGCAGGTTGAAAGCACAGGCTTGGACCATCCATGTAGGGTATGGAGTGTCCTGACACACTGAGCTGGTCACAGGGGAGGGGGCCACGTTGATGAGTGGCCTCCTTCTGGCATGTCCTCTTCACAGATGTGGAAGGGCTAGAGGTCGTTGCGCTCCTTGTACCAGAACAGGGCAGACAGACAGGGATCCCACTCGCGGGCCAAACTGTGAGCCCCCAGAAAATCAGTGTGTGCTGCATCAACAGGCTGCCAAGCCTTCAGGGAAGCCACTGCCATGGTGGGGGTCCCTGGTTGAGGTTTCTGATGCAGTACCCCACAGCCCAGAGGAGGTGGGAGGCACGGGTGCCTCTGGCCTCCAGGGTGGCCAGTCTGGGTGGAGAGGTCCAGAGCACAGCAGTGAGGGGCCGGACCAGACGAGCAGTGGACACCTGGACACACAGAGTCCCTGGCGCTGCCCACAGGCCTTCAGTGGAGGAGCCGACTGTGTGACTAGGGTTTGTGCAATAAAGTGAAGCACAAGGCTAGGCTGGCCATCAGAACATCTGTGTGACTGGACACAGGGCCTGCTGGCATAGTTGGCTGT
>NW_006921943.1:3236020-3236877 GCF_000298275.1 Orycteropus afer afer | reverse complement strand
CCTCCTATCCTACCTTCCTGCCTAACAAGCACACAACTCCTTGGAGAAATGGGGATCCCCAAACCCAAGGCCAACCAGATCAGGGGGCCAGAGGGGCAGGCCTCAGTGTTCAGATAATATAGTGCACTCCCAACAGAGGGGGGGTATGAGTGTATGTGTGACTGTGTGTTGTGATTGTGAGTGTGTGTGTGTGACTTGTGAGTGTATACAACTTGTGTGACTGTGTGTGTGACTGAATATGAACATGTGTGAGTTTGTGTGGTGTGAGACTGTGTGGTTATATATGTGTATAATTGTGTGAACATGTGTGTTTGTGACTGTGTATGAGTGAATGTCATCTGAGTGTGAATGATTATGTAAACGTGTATGTGTGTGGCATGTGTGTGTGACTGTACATGTTTGGTGCGTGAGTGGCTATGTATGGTATATGTGTGGTATATATGAACATGTATGAATGTGTATGAGTTGTGTGAACCTGTGTAACTGACATATGTGAACATGTGTGACTATGTGTGGATGTGTGTGTGAGTGTCACCATTTATAGGTCTCATAAGTGAAGGGAAATGCAGACAGGCCATTAGCTGACACCAGAAGCACAAGTACCCACAGACTGGCTCCCCTATCATTGTCCCTGGGTCATGTGCGTCTTCAAGGTGTTTTCTAAGTGGGACAGAGCTGCTCCATGGTCTGGGTGGACAGCCCCTCCTGGGTGCTGTTCCTTGGTACCCATGCCAAGTGTGCCAGGCAGTGCAGGCCACTGACTCACTGCCCTGAGTGAGGGGAGGTACAGGGGCAGCTGCCCACGTGGACCCCGTCGTCTGGCCCATGAGTGGTATGTCACAAGCTGCCACCCCAGC
>NW_006921943.1:3233692-3234783 GCF_000298275.1 Orycteropus afer afer | reverse complement strand
CCAGGTGACTGGCTTCTGAAAATCAACCAATGGGATCAAACGGACTGACCTTCCAGCAAGGGGGCTCCCATCGCTCCCATGACACCCGGGGCTGGTGCAGACCACACGGCAAAGGACACACATGTACATTCTTCACGGATGTAGTGCTGTGCAGGCTGGTCCAAGCTCGCCTCCTGCCTCCACATTTCATGAAGCCCACGTGCTCCGGAAAGGCCCAGCGGGCCAGGTCTGCGCCTGGCTGATGTGGTTCCAGCCCCATGACACCAGCACTGGCCTTTGGGCCAGCGGCCTTTCTGCTCTACAGCCTCAGTATCCCCACCCCTCAAAATGGAAGTGGAGGATCATGTGGTTGGAGACGAGGACCCTACTACATCTTACAGACATCGTATCCACGTCAGGACCAGCTCAGGAGGCTTCTGAGGAAGGGAGTGGATGGGAGTTACCTCCTTGTTCTGTTCAGGAGACGGCTCCTTGTCTCCCCTGTCGCTCCCCAGGAAGGCAGTCCACAGTCTGGTTCTGGGAACCCCACGTCTTTGATAAATGCTCTGCCCAGACCAGGATGACTCGGATGGCTGCAACCCGGCCTTTCAGCCTCTACCATGAAGGACCCAGATGGGCAGCCAGCACCGACCCCCCAGGTCACCTCCCCCACGGTCCTGGCTTGCCTTTGCTGGTCAGCCTGTTGTTGCTTGGCTCTTCTGCCCAGAGAGAACTTTCCAGACCCACGCTGGACACCCAATTCTGTTGCAAGCGCACAGCTGAACCCCCAAAGCAGAAAAAGGGCCCGCGGGTAACAGCTGTTCTGGCGGCTGCGCCTGTGCAGGGTCAGCTTATGCTCCAAGGACGCACGCTTCTGGTGCACTGTGGGCTTGAAAGATGGGCGCCCTGGCTAAGGGCAGAAATCAACACGGTCAAGTCCACAGCCCCCGGCATCCAGCCATTGTGGGTGCCCACAACCAAGCTCCGGGCTCGGCCCTGGGAAGAGCCAGCGAGTCTCGAACTCCCTCAGTTCCCAGCGCTGCGCGTTGGCGGACAGACCCCAGCGCCCTCCCCAGGCAGCCAGCCCAGGCCGCTGTGCTGTGAGGGCGGCC
>NW_006921943.1:3231681-3232687 GCF_000298275.1 Orycteropus afer afer | reverse complement strand
GGGTTAGCGCCTTGGGCATAAAGACACACCAGTCTTCCTTTCAAATGGTTCACGGAGGGCAGACAGGCGCACGGGCTCAGTGAGTCCCTGTCTTGCTCACCGGTATTTAGGTGGAAAAAGTGCCAATCCAGGGAGGAGAGGCACTGGCTATCAGGGAAGGCGATGCTCACGCCGGTGCCCCTGTGGGGATGGCTGCCCGGAAGCTGTGTCCCTTACTCCAGGGGTCAAGGCGTGTGGAGGGTCGTTGAAAGCACCAAGCAGGAGACGGCGCGGAGAAGCGGGTCCACATCCCAGCGGAGCCGAGAACCCGGCCTAACCACACCGTGTTGGATCCAGGGCCCTGGCTGGTGCACACGGGTAACCCGATCTGCTGCTAACCAGAAGACCGGAGGTTCAAGTGCCCTCCAAGGCACCTTGGAAGAAAGGCCTGCTGACCAACTTGTGCAAACCAAGGGAGAACCGAGGGCCTCTTGGGCATAAACGGGAGAACCGAGTGACCCTGGGCAAAAACAGGACAGCTCAGGCCAGGTCAGACCCCGCGAAAGCGAGCCCCTATAAGGCAGAGACCTGTCAGAGAAGGAGGGCCTAGATGGTTCCTGCCAAATCAAGTGACGGAAGTGATGAGACTGCTCCCTGCCCCAAGCAGAGCACCCCGAGACCTGGAAGAACAAGGCCGCCCTGGCAGTGCTGGCCCTTGCTGGGTTCCCAGTGGATGGGAAAGGAACACAGTCACTCTCAGAAGAAAACAGGTTTGTTTATTGCAAACCTTAGCTGGTTGGTCTTTGTTCTTTGTTCTCCCGGGCGGGTCAGAGAGAACAGTGCCATTATCACCTGCTGTCAGACAGGAGGAGCCTCAGTTCCTGGGTCCGAGCGGGGAAAGCCACCAGAACCAGAGATTTGCGGGCAGAGGGGGAGAGAGCCTTCAAATGAACAGCAGGAGTCACTGAGGCCACTTTGTGCTAAAGGAAAGTGTGGCAGGCTACAAGTTGGTTTGTCTGTTTTTAAT
>NW_006921943.1:3229590-3230721 GCF_000298275.1 Orycteropus afer afer | reverse complement strand
CCCACCAGCCACGATGCAAAGCCGCCGGAAGCCCTTTCTTCACTGCAGGCCTTCGTTTGACTGCGTCCTGCGTTAGTGCACTCCGCCTCCACTGCATTTTGTGGGAACTGAAGGTGGGCGGTGGCCCTGCATCCAGCAGGTCTGGCAGGCACTGTTCTGGCCACGAGATGCGCTCTGTGCCCCACGTTGGTCGTTCTCTCAACATTTCAAACGTTTTCATGAAGCTGTTGCCACTTAATATACTGTGTATTGTGTCAACGTGACTGGAAACCGAGACATTCACGTGACTCCGTTTACTGAGATGTTGCTTCGTTGCGGTGGCCTGGAACCCAGCCCGCAGGGTCCCCCAGGTATGCCTGTACTTTTTCTTTTTCCTTTGGGATGTAGGGAGAGCTGTGTGTCCCCAAGAAGGCGGATGATGGACTTCGGTGAGGAAATGCTGACACGAACATTGCCACTGCTTTTGCCCATGGGAACATGCCCGTGTAAGGACCTGAGGTGGCTCAGCAGAGGGACAGCTTCTTAATGTGTCCCTGTGACAGACTGGCTCCATGTGGCCGGGCGGTGGCCTCAAGACACCTCCCCCAGGCTGGGCTGTGTGCTGACGTCCCGCACGTGGGCACCGATGGTGCTGCCGGCAGCCGACCAAGAGGTCGGTGGTGTGAGCGACACAGACTGGTGACCTCCACGATCACCAAGGCAGAGGCTTCCAGGTAGCTGCTGCGCAGGGAGCTAACTCACTGTCCTCCGTCACGAAGAAAGGATGGCACAGACATGCTCAGAACCCAGACGCCAGATACACGTCACGTTCGAAGGACCGGTTTCCCCGAAACTGGTACCCGATGATACACACTGGAAACAGAAACCAGAGGCACTGTGTGAATACAGGTGCCGTGAACGTCGACCTGGGAGTCCCTGGTGCCACAGCGGCTCGAGCACCCGCTAGCTCACTAGCTCACCAAGAGGTTAGCAGCGCAAGTGCCCCCAGAGACCCCTAAGAAGACAGCCCTGGGAGCCCTGCACCGCCGAGTTCTGCTCGACACACCTGGAGCGGCATGAGTGGGAGCCGACTCGGACAGCTGGTCCTGTCGGCGCGCGAGCGTCCGCCCACGTGAGGAGGACATTGTGTTA
>NW_006921943.1:3223460-3229050 GCF_000298275.1 Orycteropus afer afer | reverse complement strand
GGTTAACTCTCGGAGAACGTTTTCTCCAGGAATCGAGTCTAAATGCAACTTTGGCCCAAACGCCTCATGCCTCTTTCCATAAACCAGCCCCACTCTGCAGTCAGTGGGATGAGTCTACCCCAATGAGGGCTGGATCTTCAGAACTGTCAGCAACACCCAGCTCCTGTCACAACTTCCAAGTCTAAGGGCTCCCTCTACCGGACATTCGAGGTCATCGCGGGCTGGGCGGAAAATCAGCAGGCTGGAAGCTGTGTGTGAGGGCGCCTGCGGCTGGTGAGGGATATTATCATGGGTCGGACGTGAGTTCCGGAGAACAGTACATTGCAACAGGCCCATGGTAAGAGCAATTCATCTTAAAGATTAGTGAAATGGCCACCTTTACCCAACTCTTCCTTCCATGGTTTCTAAACTGAGAATTCTTCTTAATCAAGAAAAATTGCACTTTTACTGAGAAAAAATAAAAGGTGAACAGAATACTGTGGACAGTCTGATCACAACGACCATTTTCACCATGCCTGAAATGGTGCGACTTAACAGGTGAGCGCAGGTCACCCCAAGTGGTAGTGTCGCTTCTAACAACGTTTCTACTTATCTGCTATTTGACATAGAGTGTTATTATTTTTCGAAGCCATGAGGAAGCTTCATTTTAAAAATCAGAACGTTATTTTCCACCTTTCACTTGCCCCAGATATTCACCTCCAGATAAACAAGCCAACCTTTCATGCAAATGTCCTTCCTCTCCTGTTGCCCAGCGGAGGGGGGTAGACGCCATGCCACCAGCTCCTTCTCCCCACAGTGTGGCGGGGCCATGCCAGGCAGCCTGCGTCCTGCCTCCTACGGGCCCCACAACTGGCCGCTTCTTTTCCTCACCCCAGGGGAGACAGGATACCTGAAACAGGACCACCGTGGGCAGAGAGCAAGGCTCGGAAGACAGACACTCATGAGGCTGCTGCTCTGACCGCACTGGATGTGATGGGAGAATCACTAAACATTTGCCTTCAAACCAAACGATGGAACAAAGCACTTTCTTCTTTAGGGAATCACAAGGATCCCCTGAGCGTGGGCTAAGAGCTTCAAGAAGGAGCAAGCGGAAACCTCCAGGGTCCCAGGAGAGACCACTCCTGAGCTGGTCCCTTGCTTCAGCGGCAACCCCCTCAGCCCCTCTGGCCTGGCACGGCCCCAGGCTAGACGGTGAAGCTGCCGGCAGCTTCCCTTGCCCCTCACAGCGTCTTGTCACCTCTTCCTTCTCTTCCCTCTGCTTCTCCCAAACACGTGGTGCCTGCCAACCTCACCCCCCTCAGAGACTGCGACCTGGTTTACAGGCAGGGGTGAGCGACTGGGTGGGCACCCCACCCATACATCATGGAACCCAGCAGACAGGCCAAGAATCCCGAAAGGCGCTAACTGGTCTTCCATCAACACCTCCCTGTGCCACCTGGAATCTGCATGATCCATGGCCAAGAGCTGAATCAAGGAGCCCTGGGACGCAGACCAGTGGCTGAAGGACTGCCAGCTGGCATGGGGGACAGGTGGCCCTGTAGCTGTCAGAGGGAAGACAGGAACTGGACTCCAAGCCCAGGACTGAACTGCACGTGCTTGGCTGTCCTTCCAACCCTGGTGTGGCGACCTTAGGAACAGCCAAGCCTTCAAAGCATCCATGTCATGATGCCGAGGGCAGGTGTCCATGCCGAGTGAGGGGGTCAAGGGACAGTGTCATTCCGCCTGTTGAGGGAGGAGAGCTGGGAGCTGGCCGCCTCGAGCCACTCAGCCCCTGCTGGTGGGTGCCATCGCCATGACAACAAGGATGCAGCTCGGCCTTCGATCGGGGCAGCTCTCCTAGGAGACAGGGAGCCACCAGTGAGGAGCCTGGGGTCACAGCAAGGACCGCGGGGGCCACCTGACTGCCTTCTGATCCCTGCCTGCTGCTCCTGCGGCTTCCTAAAGGCAAAGCCCAGGGGCCTCCGCCATTCCTTCAGTCTCGTGCCTTCCACCCAGGGGACTCGCTCCACCTCCAGGATGGGCCAGCCGGAGGCTCTGGTCTCACGGGACCTGCGAGCCAGGGCTGGCTTGTGCCTGGGTTCATTTTATGGCCACCGAGCTCCAGAGCATGGGACTGACTGCTCTGGCTTTTGGGGAGAACACAGAATTTGGTGGGTGTGTCGGGGGGGAACCATCCTCCAACAGATTAAAGTCTAAGTGGGACGGTAACAAGGACAATCCAAGCCCGGCAGGGTCTGCGTCATTCAAACTACATTGGACAGTGCGATGGCCTAAATCAGGCCTCAGCGGTGGGAGTGAGATGCGTGTGTTGAGAGGTAGATTAAGACTTAGAGATGCAGGAGTTTCAAGTCAGGAGATTTCAGGAATGGTATGTTTCCAGGTGCTCATCTGTTGGCAACATAATGACAGTCCACATTAAATGTCTGTATCTTGTTTTATAAACTAGGGTGCAGTAAACTGAGTCTTAAGACATGGATAGATCCATGTCCCTACCACCAAAGTAAGACGCCTCACCCTGAAGACTGCCCCTTACTAGCCTCGGCTGGCACCCACACCTCCATGAGATCCCTGGCAGCCAGGGGTCTGCTCTCCTGTTTCTGTCGGTGCCGACGCCTCCATGTGATCCCTGGCAGCTAGGGACCTGCTCTCCACACTGTCTCTGTAAGCACCCACACCTCTACCCTGACCCCTGGCAGCCAGGGCTCCGCTCGCCTCACTGGAGTTGGGCTTTCCGAGAACATTAAACAAGGGACCGTGACAGCGACACCTTGCAGACCACACTCTTACTCAGCATAATGCCCCAGAGATGCCTTGAATCAGGTATGTGTCGGGGTCCTTTATCGCCAAGCAGCACCTCATGGCACGCAGGTCTTGGCTGCTTTGTCTGTTCACCCCTCAGAGAACGTTTGAGTTTCTCCCAGTTGTTAGTGATTAGAGAAAGGGCTGCTACACACATTTATGTGTGGGTTGGTTGGTTGGTTTTTGTTTTTTCAATAGAGATACTTTTATTAAGCTTTAGACAGAACAGAGACAAAACAAAGAGAGTCACCCAGACTGAGGGAAGCCAGCAGCGGGTCCACAGTACAGAAAGCTGGATGGAGGTTTTTGTATGACGTAAGGTTCTATTTCAGATTTAAAGTACTTTTCCCTCAAAACATTGGTGACCGATATTCCTTATACATATCACTTCCAAAAATGTGTGGTTGTGCTTTTATCATTCAGAGCAGGGAGTGGGATTGCTGGCTCAATGGTAAGTGCATGCTTAACTTGGTGAAAAACTTTCACAGAGCGGCTGGACAATACTGCATTCCCATCAGCAATATACGGGAGTTCCAGTTGCTCCACATTCTCTCAACACTTCATATTGTCAGTATTTTTTCTTTCAGCCATTCTAATGGGTGTGTCGTAGTATCTCAACATAGTTTTGACTTGCATTTCGCTAATGGCTAATGAGGTTGAACATCTCTTCATGTTCTTATTTGCTTTTCCTCCATCCTCTTTGATAAAGTATCTGTTTTAGTGTTTTGCTTTTTTTTTTTTTTCTTTTTGACTGAGTTGTTTGGTTTCTTACAGAGCCCTGGTGGTTCACTGGTTAAAGAGCAAGGCTGCTAACCAAAAGGCTGGTGGTTTGAACCCACTGTTACCCAAAGGGTCAGCAATTCGAACCCACCAGGCACCCCACCGGAAGATGAGGCAGTTGGCTTCCATAAGGATTATAGCCATGGAAACCCTATGAGCCAGTTCCACTCTGTCCTCTAGGGGCGCTGTGAGTGGAATCGACTCCATGGCAGTGAGTGTGGTTTGGGCTTTGCTTCTGTGAAGACTGATAGCCTTGGAGACCCTGTGGGCAGTTCCACTCTGTCCTCTAGGGGCGCTGTTTTTTTTTTTTTTTTTTTCTTACCAGGGAGTTTTGAGAGTACTCTACACACCGTGTAGCAGGGCCTTTGTCAGATCAAGAGTCTGTAGACACTTGTTCCCAGCCTGAAGCTTGTCTTCTCCTAACAGAATCATTTACCAACATTATAAATGCTGATCGAGTCCAGTTTATCACTTTGCTTTCTTTTTATGGATGGTGTTTTGGTATCATGTCTAAGACCTTGTGGCCTGACTAGTTCATGAAGATCTTCTCTCATGTTTCCTCTAAAAGTTTTGTATTTTTACATTGTACATAGAGATCCATGGCCCGTTTTGAGTTCATTTTTGTATAAGGTGTGAATGTGGGTCGAGGTTCTTTTCTTACGTATCAAAGTCCATTTGTTCCACCACCCTTTGTTGGAAAGACGACTCTTTCTCTATCAAATTGCCTTTGCACCTTTGTCCAAAATCCACGGCCATATTGGTGTGGGCCTATTTCTGGCCTCTGTGGTGCCCCACTGACTGTGTGTCTGTCTCACCACTGGTACCACACTGCTTTGATGACCGTCGCTTAAAATCAAGGCATGTGATCCCTCCAACTTTATTCTTCTTTTTCAAAATTGTTTATTTTGGCTCCTTTGCATTAGGATCTGTTTGTCTACACCTACACGAAATCCTGCTGGGATTTTGACTGGAATGGCCTCAAGTCTGACATCTTTGCTAGGTTGAGTCCTCCAATTCACAGACATGGAAATCTTTCCATTCCTTAAGGTCTACTTTGGCTTCTTTCATCAGCATTTTGTAGTTTTCAGAATGAAGTTCCTGCGTGTATCTTGTTAGATACACACCTAATATTTTAATACTTTTATAAATAATGGTCCTTTTTAAATGTTGGGTTTTGATGGTTCATTGCCAGTACAGAAATATGACTGGTCAAATGACCTTTTAATAACAGGCCATGACAACTATAATACAGGTCCCACTATGATTACATGACACATCCGAAGTATCTGGACAGCAGTTTCTTCAGGGGGCCTTGCTGTTGTTGTTAGGTGTCGCTGAGTCAGTTCCCACTCACTGGAACACTGCCTGGTCCTGTGCCGTCCTCATAATCCTGGCCATGTCTGAACCCACCACTGCAGCCGCTGTAGCCATCTCCTTGAGGGCCTCTCTTTGGCCAATCTCTTCTTTACCAAGCATGATGGCCTTCTCCAGGGACTGGTCCCTCCTCACAGTATGACCAAAGCACCAGAGCTGAAGTCTCGCCATCCTCCCAGCTTAAGTAGATTTCAATGACCTCAGATCTGCATGAGGTGACTGGATGGCCTTTCTTTACCACCTCTAGTAAAGGGTGTGCATTTTTCTAGTTTAATCACAGGTCGAGTGATTAAAAGGTGAGGGGCGTTTGTGTCACTCAACCCAATACACAGCATGTAGGAAAATGGTGTGTAAACACCAAAGGCATCATGAGTGGTACTCGTTTTGAGGGGTTTTAGTGACCCGCTGCGAGTCAGAGAGGAACCACACTCCTGGGGCTTTCAGTGGCTCACTCAGAAGAGGACCCCAGGCCTTTCTTCTGAGGCCCTCTGAGTGGACTTGAACCTCCAACCTTGCAGGGAGCAGCTCAGCGCCTAACTGTTGGCACCACCCAGGCACTCCCCATTCACACTAGACAATTAAAACTATTAGTCCCGGAGGAGGTCATTTAAGGTCGCTGGGTTCCCTGTTTTTGAGC
>NW_006921943.1:3222314-3222915 GCF_000298275.1 Orycteropus afer afer | reverse complement strand
CTTGGCTTCTCTGAGAAGGGTCTTGTTCAGCAGGATGTCTTTGAGTGCCTGCCAACAGGACTTTCCCGGGTGACACCTGACTCTGTTACCCTTCCATGTGTTGTGCGCGTCCACTGCTCCGGGGCACATGAAGTGAGCTGGGTGCTGTGTTACCCACAAACTTGCATCTAGACCTGTCCTCCACCTGCACCTGCATGTACTGCTGACTGACCCAACACCTATTCTCCTGCACCTGCCTCTAGTGCAGCCTCCTCCCTGGAGTTTGCTCTTTTCCCTCCTTGTAGAGTCACTCTCCATTGGGGGTCACTGTTCTGGTTCCTTAGTGCCTCTCTGACAGGAATACCACAAATGGAATGGCTTAAACAAACAGGAGTTTATTCTTACAGTTTGGAGGCTTTAAGTCCGAGTTCCACGTGCCAGGGTCTAGGAACTGGGTGAAAGCCCCTCAACCTTGGGCTTCAGCTCTGCCTTCTGCTCCCAGCCCATTGAAGCTGGAGGCTTTTCTTCATTCAGCTGCTGGCTACTGAGACTGACAAGCCCAAGGTTGACATGTAAAAAGGCACAGTCCTGATGTTACCAAATCACACAGCAGGCCATTAAT
>NW_006921943.1:3219808-3221089 GCF_000298275.1 Orycteropus afer afer | reverse complement strand
CCTTGGAGACGCTGTGGGGCAGTTCCACCCTGTCCTCTAGGGGCGCTGTGGGTCAGAATGGACTCCACGGCAGTGGGTGTGGTTTGGGCTTTGCTTCTATGAAGATTGACAGCCTTGGAGACCCTGTGGGGCAGTTCCACCCTGTCCTCTAGGGGCGCTGTGGGTCGGAATGGACTCCACTTCGGTTTCCCCTCCTATGTACCTCGGCAGGCGCTCCCGCCTGGAGCAAGAGCTAGAGGCGCGCTGGGGCCGCCAGGCGGCCGTGGGGGCGCAGGGCAGCCAGCGGGCTCCGACCTGAAGGTCCCATCCGCGGAAGTAGCCGGTGCGAGGCCGCCCTGGGCCCGCGCGCTCCGTGACGTGCGTCCTCTGTCTTTCAGGACGGCCACCACGCGGCCAGGACCGGCCACTATGGCTCCCTGCCCCAGAAGTCGCAGCATGGCCGGCCCCAGGACGAAAACCCTGTAGTGCACTTTTTCAAGAACATTGTAAGTGTCCTTGCGCACGCGCCCCGGGAAGGAGAAACCGCGCGCGGGGTAGGGACCACGGGCACCGCTGCTCAGGGGCGAGCGCGGCCACGGGCCCCTGGGAACGCAGCCCCGGCGCCCACGCCGCTCCGGGCGCTGCTGAGGCGCCGCTGCCCTGAGCCCGGCCGTGGGAACCCCGCCGCTGCTTCCGCTTCCGGCGCGGCCGCCACTGCTGGGGCGGAACCGGAAGCCGTTGTGCTGCGTTTACTGCCGATCCCTGCAGGGACGCTGAGAGCAAGCCCCTGACTCCTCCAGTGTCGGCTGCATGGGTGGGGTCACACGGGGTCAGCGGGGACCCCACCCTGGAGCCGCTTGGGTGTGTCGGCCATCCTCTCATTTCCTGGGTGTCCTGGGAGATTTGTGTCTCATTGAATCAAATGCTCAGGCCCTGTGTTCAAGCTCCAGTGGAGGACAAATACCAGGGCGGACGGGGGTGGTCCTAACGTCAAAGAGATGACATGGTCACAGGGGGTGGCCCTTACATCAGAGAGACAGAGACTCACAGACAGGAAGTGCAGGTGGCCCCCCAGACCTGAGGGAGCGGGGGCTGCTTGTCAGGGAGGCACTGCTGTCCACTCACTGCCCCTCTGCCTGTCCTCCCAGGTGACTCCTCGCACACCACCTCCGTCCCAAGGAAAGGTAAGACTCCTGGATTTTTGGGTCAATCATTAATTTATTTAAAAACTTTCCCTGAAGTCCCTAAATGTCCCAAAAAGAGAGTTGCACTCACAGCTACCTGAGTTCACCTCAGACTGTC
>NW_006921943.1:3202144-3219108 GCF_000298275.1 Orycteropus afer afer | reverse complement strand
GACCCCGACACCTGTCCTCCTCCTGCACCTGGGCCCAGTGCTGACCGACCCCAACACCTGTCCTTCTGCACCTGGGCCTAGTGCTGACCGACCCCAACACCTGTCCTCCACCTGCACCTGGGCACAGTGCTGACCGACCCCAACACCTGTCCTTCTCCTGCACCTGGGTATGCAGACTGACCCTGACACCTGTCCTCCTGCACCTGGGTGCAGTGCTGACAGATCACAACACCTGTCCTCCACCTGCCCCGGGCGTGCTGACCGACCCCGACACCTATCCGCCTCCTGCACCTGCCCTCCACCTGCTCCTGGGCGCAGTGCTGACCAGCCCAAGCTGTCTTCCCCTGGAGACCCGGGACTTCAAATCTCTGGCAGCCGGGGTGCCCGCTGGCCATGGCTGGTGTGGTAACACCTGTTCTCCATCTCAACCTGATTCCCGCTTGATCGTGGGGCTTGTTTGCTGAAATAACTGCTTCTGCACTGACGGCCATGTCTCCCTTTCTCTGTCTTCCTCACACAGGGGAGAGGATTGTCCCTCAGCCGATTTAGCTGGGTAGGTGACACTTCAGTCCACTTCCGTCCTTCCTGCCCCGCAGTCGCCCAACTTGGATGCTCTGTTTCCCTTTCCTCACGGGCCCCATCTTGCTCTCTGTAAGGGTGTTCAGGGGAGAGTGGGAGACGGGCTTCCCTGAGGGCTGCCCCATCGGCACTTGAATCTCTGGGCCCCATGCTGCAAGATCAGATGCTGGTTTTCCCGAGATTTCTGGAAGACCCACCGGTTCTCTCGTGGGGAAGGAACGACACCGTGTTGGAGAAAAGTTCTTTTTTTCCAGTGCAGCCATGAGGAAGATAGTTCCTGAAAGTCTCTGGCTGCTGACCCCTGCAGTAGCCCTTCCCGAGGGGGGCATTGTTGACTCCGCCCCTAAAAAGGAGAAGCCACGATCAGTTGTTCAGTTTGTTTTCAGCTCATTAACCCGTCTTTGGGTTTATGTTTTAGTGACAACTGGACCCAGGAGTCCAGCCTTCGGGGAGACTTCCTGAGGGATCCTGTGCTTCTTAGTGCCGAGAGTCGGGTTCCGTGAGAGATTTCAAGTGAGGAACTGGCGGTCCTTGCAGGTGCTCAGGACACGTGGTGTCTGAGGCAACTCAAGGGCTCCTCACGTACCCAGCACACACGTAGCCTTTGGTTACGGTCCGCCGTTAGGTAGGGACCTTACTCTCTAAAAAGGACCATTTTCAAAATGAGACAGAAGCGTAAGCACCATGCCGACACACCAAGGCTGCACCGGCTGCAAACGGCTAAGCTTTCAGCTGGTGGACAGGGCGCCGGAAGTTCACGTCCACCGGGGCGCCTTGGAAGGCAGGCCTGGAGACCACAGCCAGCGAAACCCTGTGCAGCACAGCCCTGTGGGGCGCACGGCGTTGCCATGAGTCACAGTCGCCTTGGCAGCCCGGCACGAGCTCCAGGAGACAGGAGCTGAGTCCGCGCCGGGCCCGGGGTCCTCGTTCCCAGCCCAGCACCCGGGGACGCTTGGTGCCGTCGGGGAGCGTGCCGCAAGTGCTGGAACGGATTTTAATGGAAGGAAGGAAGCGGGGAGAGAAATAGGGGGTGAGAGGGAGCACCTGTGAGGAGGTGGAGGAAGGTTCCAGAAACGTCCTGAATGTTGGCGTGCTGTTACACTGGGCCACGGGCGAACGTGAGCTAGAACGTTGTATGTGGATACACGTCCTACCTGCTTCTGTCGTCCTCACACGTTTGTGAAAGGACGGTGTGCATGCAGGAGACCAACAGGGACAGGACCCTCAGTCACGGCCAGTTAACCCTTGACTTCCCGTGCCAGCAGGAGACAGAGATGAAGCTCAAGCATGAAGGCCATTCTGACTCAAAAAGCTTTTTGCAGCCCCGACTGTATCTGCCTCTTCATTTTCTAGGCGTCTCTGGGCGTGATCCAAAGTCCCCTGTGAATTTGTGCAGTAGGAGGGCCACGGGGCGGACTTGCCCCAGCCATCTCCAGAGCCCGCCAGCCCACCGGCTACAGGACGTTCCCACTGCTCTCCGCACGGCCCCAGTGCTGGTCGGACTAACGCGGTTCCTCTCTTCCTCCAAAGCAAAGCCCTCCTGGGCAGCGGGTGTGCTCCCCGTCTCTGACGTGCGCCCCTCCTCCCCCTGCAGGGTGACAGCTCCCTGCTGCGTTCAGGGTTGCCCAGAGATGCAGTGGTTGGGACAGGAGGAAGCGTCCAGTGGGTTCCTAACCTGAGATTCCATCCCTGAATGTAGTTCTCAGAAGCGCTCTGTCTGGGAAGGAAAACCACAGAGTGACACGGAATGACCAGCAGTGGCGTGAGGAGGAGTGGTGTTCCTCACGTCCGTCTGTCCACAGTCTGGCACGGTGCCCTGCACGCACCTCCACCCTCCTGTGCCAGCAGGGAGTGAGTGTGTCCGTGGACCCTGTGAGGCGGGCGGTGGCTGGCCTGCTCTAGGGCCGGTGCTTACACCCCATCTGTCACGTACCTCTCCCCACTCCCCGCCTTAATGATGTCCTTGAAACCAACTTTCCACGTGAAAACGGTCTGGCGCCTGGTGGCCCATCCCGCAAAGTGCAGGCTGAATGGAAACGGAACGTGAGAAGCGGAGGGATTGCTGGGCGTCTGGACAAACTCTCCTGGCACTCCTGCCGAAGACCAGCTGCTTAGCCTGGAAGGCCGTGCACCTCGGGGTCCCGTTTGCTGCAGCTCCAAAATCCGGGTGATTAGATGAGGTGGGCGAGGTGAGCCTCTCACCAGGACGCTCTCCCTCCCGTCACGGTGGCAGGAAGGGCAGCAGCCAGTCGCAGCCCGCAGAGCCCAGCACACTCAGGACCCCAAGGCTGGGCCAGGCCGCCCCCCACGAGCGGGGCCCACGGAGCCCCCTGGATGTGCACCGCTGGCCCCGGGTGTGGGTACTTGGTGCTCCCCCTCAGGGGCCGGCGAGAGCCTGTGCTGGGCCCGCTCTGATGCCCCAGTCCACTAACCTTGCGGTGAAGTGCCTTTTGCCCTTGTGTTGCTTGACGCTTGCTGCTCTTCTCTAGGAAAGCAGGGGAACAGCTGGACAGAGAGAGTGGTCTTCAAAGTAAACACATCTGGGCCGGGTGTCTCGTTGCACAGCCGCGGCCTGGTCAGCTGCGGCTTCCGCCGGGGCCAGCGCACCACCCGCACCTGGCGCGACAAGCACCGCCAGCGCCACCAGCCCCACTTGCACACGTCACCCGAGACCACTGTGGGGTGCTGGTCCCTCCACGTGGCCCCTGGGGGACCACTGGCCGCCCTGTGCCGCCCGGGCCCTGAGATGGTTGTCCTTTGCAGGGAGCTGAGGGGCAGAAGCCCGTGTTCGGCTATGGGGCCCGAGCATCCACCGCACACAAGGGGCTGAAGGGGGCCCACGACGCGCAGGGCACGCTGTCCAGGATCTTCAAGCTGGTAACGTAGTCGGGCCGGCCCTGCGGGTGGGCCTGCAGGCCAGGGCGGAGGTGGGGCCCAGCCCCCACACCCCTTTCCTGGGGTGAGGCTCCCAGGCTCCGCCACTGGCCCACCCCGGGGGTGGAAGAGCCTCGGTTAAACTGAACTCCACCTGCTGCCCAGCACGTGTCCTGCTCACTCCTGATGCCAGCACCGCGCCGAGGGCGGAGCTGGCCATGCGCCAGGTCAGGTGTGGGTCACGCTCGGGGGGCTCAGCTGCAGGCGAGGAACCTCCGGGAGCCACCACGGGCACGCTGCCTCCAGGGTCTCCCCACACAGGTGGCTCTGCACGGACGCCGGGCGTCCCCCGTGCCACTCTGGGCCCTGTGGGCGGACGCTCGGCGTCCCCGGGCCACTCGGTAGACATGGCGTGTCCCCCGTGCCTCTCTGAGTGCTGGGGACAAACCTCCCTCGGAGGGGACCCAGGTCAGAGGGATGAGGAGGACGGATTGCACATGACAGAGGGGCAGGAAGCCGCCGGGATCCCTGCTGAGCAGAGCTGTCTGGCAGCACTCAGGAAACGAGGAGCCAGCCCCTCATTATGCGGACAGAATAGGCCACAGTGAGTTCTCGGAGGTGGGAGGTGGGAGGCAGCGAGCAAGGGCGGCCAGGGCCACCCAGTGCACAGGAGACGAGGATGGTGGAAGGACACAGGCCACCCCTGCCGCCAGGTGCATGAACCCTTGCGGCCTTCAGTGGCTTGGAGCTTGACACTGAAGGCCGGGCAGTGGGCTGCCTGACTCCCACCCCAGGCTGCAGTCCCAGAAACGGGGGGCTCCGGGAGCCCAGCAGAGGAGCGGCCTGGGTTTGGAATCCCTGGACTGGATGTCAGGACAGCGCGGACAGGACAGGACCTTTGAGCCTGCGGGCCTGGAAATGACCCAGACACCGAGATGCCCCGTGGCTTTCCCTGGATGTCAGGACAGCGCGGACAGGACAGGACCTCTGAGCCTGCGGGCCTGGAAATGACCCAGACACCGAGATGCCCCGTGGCTTTCCCTGGATGTCAGGACAGCGCGGACAGGACAGGACCTCTGAGCCTGCGGGCCTGGAAATGACCCAGACACCGAGATGCCCCGTGGCTTTCCCTGTGGCTGATTGGAGGCTTGTGGGCCACCTGTTTTTCTGGATACAGAAAGAGGCGTCCACGCAGGAGTCGTTAAACATCAAGGCAAGCGGCTGTCTTCATGGTGCACCCGAGGCAGCCGGCACTCTTGCTTGGTGCTGGGTGTGTACGAGTCTCTGTGGGGGCCGACTGCTGCCTTGTTTGATGTCGGAGGAAACCGACTCCCAGTGTAAAATTGGAGGCGAAGTCGAGGTTGAGAGTAAACTCGTCCCTGTGATTTGAGTAGCAGAGACCCTGACGACACCTGACTGTGGAGACAGGGCCCTGAACTGAGCTCAGAAGGATCACGTGTCCTCGTGCCCTCCCTCGACGTTCTGCGTCCCAGTGTCCACAGGTCGGCACAGAAGTCCACGTGGGCAGCGTTTCAGGTGGTGGTACCAGGCATCCCGCTGGATGAGCCAGTATGGAGCCGTCCCCGTCGGCCAGAGCGGCTCGAAGACAGCTGGTGAGGATGGTGGGGATGTCACAGCAGCTGGCGGAGCACCTGGTGACGCACTGGTGAAGCGCTCGGCTGTGAATGGAAAAGTTGGTGGTTCAAACCCAGCGGCTGCTGCGCAGGGGAAAGATACATGGCGCTCATTGCACAGAGAAGATGGCCTCACAAACCCTGTGGGCGGGCAGTTGTGCTCTGTCCCACAGCATGGCTAGGAGCCTGAATCAGCTCGCAGCACCTGCAACTCCAACAGCGCGAGTCATTTTGTCTTTCTCTCGACTGTTGGAAAACGCTTGAGGGGAAAGGACGCCAACGCGGCTGTCGGGTGTTGCCAGTCAGGAAACCGAGTTGGAAAGAATGAGTTAGGTGGGAATGCAGCGGGGGTGCCTTACCTCAGGAGGCGCGCTGGGACATCGCCCCACAACGTCTGCACTCATGCGTGCGAGCGAGTGGGAGGCGAAGCCGTGACTTCTGCCTTAGGCTCCCTTCTTTCTTTGCACTAAGAAAGGCGTCCGTCCAATGCGTGAATCCATCCTTATACACTGACCTCAGCCCGAGCAGGCCAAGTATTTTTCATTGATATTCCAACGTGGTCAGAAGTGAGACGGAAAAGCAGGAGAGAGAGTCCAGGAAACGCTGGTTGCAATCCAGGGTCACTGTGCTGGCCGACGTCGGGCAAGTAACAGCCCTCTGAGCTGCTGCAGCTCACGTGGGGACCGGAAGCACACCGGCCCCAGGCGTTGGCCATGAGCACGAACGCGTGAGGAGTTTGGTTCCTAAAGGCGCTCTCTCAGTTGTCGGGCTGTAGTTTACAATAGAGCAGCCCCACGTTTTCAGCTTTCGAGGGGCCCGGGGCAGTTAGGATGCAGCCCGCGTCAGGTGTCTTACCAGAGGGCATCAGACATGCCCCCTCCGCACTTTGGGGCGGAGCAGTGCCCACGCAACCTCACTAGCGAACCTCGCTCCTCACATTGCTGCTGGCTGGAGCCCTAAAGGGTACCCGCATGCAGGTTCAGGAAACAGCAGCCTAGCTTGTCCGAGTGGTGCCCGGTGACCTCTCAGCGCGGGGAGACCAAGCCTGAGCACCCCCAGCCACTCTCGGGGCAGCAGCTCGGGCCTGTAACAGGCTCCAGGCCGGGCGTGGAGGCGCTGCCCCGCGTGGCCGCTGCTCCCGAGGGCCCCTGGCTGTCCCCGAGGGGAGACTTCCAGAACATCTTCAGTTTGCAAAAGCAGCTCCTTAACCCACTGGCTCAGCAACAATGCAAGGACTCTCGGGTGGGACCGCGTAGAGAGGACTCAGAAAGACAACCCCAAGGCCGGACCGTCCTGCTGGCGTTGGGGGCGGGGCCAGGCGCAGCACCATCTCTCCTCCTCGGGCCTGGAGGCAGCGCAGGCGTGGAATGGCCGCCGCTGGGCCAAGAGCGCGGAAGGGGATCTTGCAGAGACCAATTCTTGGTTCACAGCCTAAGAGACAAACCTAAAGAGAAAAAGACACTAAAAATCGAACGCAGAAAAACAGTGCCCCTTCCTCTGCCAGCCGAGCGACCGACTCTGCCTCAACAACCTACTCCTCTCCGGCTTCACACACCGGGTGCTGTGTCCCGGCTCGGCGGCTGCGTGGCTTAAATTGGAAGAAACTTCTGGACTCACAGTTGCTCAGACAGCACGTGGGCCTGAGAACTTTCTAAGTCAGTTTGTAGACGGGCCCTGTGTGGCCTTGGGGAGGAGGAGGGGAGGCTGCAGGACACAAGAGGGCGGCCTCCGGGGCGGCCATGCTGACGGCTGCCCGTGGCCCTCACTGCCGACACCATGCTCCTGTCCCCCAGGAGGCCAGGTTGACGGCCGCCTGTGGCCCCCGCAGCCTTCGTCACCACAGCCCTGTCCCAGGGAAGCCATGCTGATGGCCACCTGTGGCCCTTGCAGTCCCCTTACCCCTGTCTTCTCTCCCCAGGGTGGAGCTGGCAGCCGTTCTGGTTCACCCATGGCAAGACGCTGAAGCCCACGTAGCCATCTCAGAACCCTGTACTCTGCTTGTTAATCCAACTGCCCTAAAACCCTAATACATTTGCCTAAGTTTCCTCATTACAGCACGTCCTCCCCCTAACGCCCGTTGAGTTGTCTCAGTCAGGCCCATCGCGCCTCATCCTAGAGACACGGACACAGAACACGGTCCCTTTACGTGTGGAGACATGCTCACTGACTCCCCATGACGCAGCCCGCTGCCACCCGCCCAGCTACCCAGACCAGTCTCCAAAGGGTCCACGCCAGCCCATGCCTCCACCTGTGGACCCCGTGCCCTTGCCGACTGTGGCCTTCGGCCTGTGCCCAGCACTGGGCCGCCCCTCCTCCGTCGGACCCCGTGCCGGCTGTGGCCCTGAGCCCTCGCTGTGGGCACTGCCATCCAGCACACTGCTGCAGAGACGAGACTTGCTGTGTGGGTGGCAGACTGTTGATCCGGCTCCCTTTGGTTGCTGTCCCCGCCTCCTCTCGCCTCCACCACACTAGGTCCCCATAACAGGACTGGGCAGTCAGGAGGGTTTGCTGATGAAACTTTGGTACGTGACGGTGGCCCGGGCAGCTGCTAGAGCTCCGAGTGGTGCAGCGGGAGAGGCAGTGCCCGCTGGCTGGCTCTGCTCACCACACCCCGATCCGCTGAAAGCATGCGTGGCACAGAGAGGAAATGGACGTCCAGCTCGGCCTGGCACTGGCCTCCGACGGGAAGCGGGCTGAGCAGTGGCATGGCCATGTCATCACGCTGGGGCCCTGGGCGCCCGGAGCCCAGTGGCCTCCCCAGTCACACCAGCCCAGTGTCCGAAGGAGCGCCAAGCAGGAAGCTTCCGTTGTCGTGCGTCTCAGAGTGGTAACGCTGGTTTTCCTGTTCGCAGTGTTTCGCTGGCCCCTTTAGCTGCGTGGGGCCAGACGTGTGCTCGTGGTGGCAGTGCCCACAGCCATACTAATCCTCAGGGAGAAGATAACATGCCGCCACCCCTCTCAGCGCCAGCTGTACGTGCTGCCTTAGAGCAGCAGGGTGCTCGTCCACCCCGCTGACCTCGGCCAGCCTGCACCCGGCCGGCCAAGGGGGGTGGGTGCTCCGAAGCCATTCCCTAACAAGCTGACATTGCCTTAACCTCTCCTAACGCACTGACCCGCACCTTTTGAGTTACGCATGTCTTCTGCAGACCTTCTGAAGAGCTTTGCACCGGGGCATCCAGCCCCTCAGAACAAAGATGAGGGTCCGCCACTAAAAAGCCCCAAGGTGTCATTTTCATCCCCTTCTAATTCTAGTGTCCCGTGGTTTAACATGACACCTGTTACTAGATTGCCTCCATGACAAGGGTAAGAGACAGACAAATTCCAGAAAGCCTTCTCCCCGCTGTCAGCAGCAGCCCCTGCGCCTTTGAGCTCACAGGTGGCTGGGCGTTTGGATCGATTCCTGGCCACACCCACCCCACACGTGCAGCATCGGGTTTTATGGGAAATATTCACTCTTCTTGAATATCAAAATAAAATAATAAGTGTTTAATGAGATTTGTGTGCGTGTCTTCTGTGTTCTGGCTTGTAGACTGGGGGCCTGTGGGAAGCAATGGCCTGCCCAGTTGATGAGTTTGTCTTGTGTAAAGCTTCCCATTTTGTGAAGTCACGCTGTCAGCAGGTGGTTAAGACAGGTGGGGAGCAGAGGATGGCCGGAGGACGCCCATGTCTCACCCGAGGTGGGCATAATTGCCAGGGTACCTTCCTACCGTCTTCTGAAGTGTTACTTCAACAACAACCCTATGCCGTGGAGTCATTTCCGACTCGGCAACCACCACCGGGTTCCCAAGGCTGTGGATCTTTACGGAAGCAGGCTGCCCCATCTTTCTTCCGTGGCGCAACTGGTGGGTTCAAACCCCAACCTTTTGGTTAGCAGCCCAATGCCTTAACCACTGCACCACCAGGGCTCCTTAAAATACTACCTAGACTCACTCCTGGGACATCTCCTTAGGCAAAGAGGGACAGTGCCATTTAGAATGCAGGCTACAAGCCACCTCTGCTCACGAGAATGCTCTTTCCACAAGATACGAAGTGGTGTCCACGAGACGCCATCTGCAAACCATCTGAAACGAGGCGGCCCCTCCCTGAGCCCCAGAACAGCTGCAGCTTTGTGAACCGTCCCCTTGGCTTCCCAGCACTTCCTTCTGGATTTAGCACAAGGTCAGAGTGCAGGACAGCTGGAGACCTGGTGCTCACTCGGTCCAGGACCTGGACAGGTCCCTGGGCCCAAAGCCTGGGGCTCAGCTAGGGAGGGGGCAGTGGGTCCAGGCCCACTGCCCACCTTGCCTCCTCTCTCCTTGTACTGGTCCACAGTCCCGGGCCCACAGAGTCGCAACATCGTGCAGAGTCGCACCAGAAAAACTGACTTATATCAGTTGTTGGTTTACTTACTGTTACAAGCACAGCAACGACTGTGAGGACCAGGCAGTGACGGGGCAGTAACGGGGGCGTAGCTGCAGGTGCTTGACAAGTCGACGGTGTGGGGAAGATGCAGTAAATGAAGGGCTTGTTGCCAGGCACGGAGCTTTCACCAGTGACTCGATACCCTGGTAAGTACTTTAACACAAAGCAATGCAGACCAGAAACCGAACATAGCCTGTGTCCCGCTGACCGCTCAGCTAGAGAGCTGCACAGCGCCCAGTGTGGGCTACACGTGCCAGGCTGTGCACTGAGAAGGCTGCCAGGACCAGTCTCCCCAGGCACGTCCTGCTCTCGAGGTGGGAATGGTGAGCACAGAACCCTTCCAAGCAGAAAACCAGGTGCCATCAAGTGGACTCCACTCACCGGGCCCCGTGGGTCCGAGGAGGGCTGCCCTCCACCGTCAGTGACCACCAGGCCTTCCCCCGAGGTGCCACAGGTGACTCAAACCCTCGCGCTTTCTGTGAGCAGTCGAGCACTTCCGCTGCTTGCACCCAGCTTTCAAGAGAACCTACTGAAGAAAGGGTGTGTTCTTCTCCATCAGAACAAAGACACGCGGTGGTAGTGCCTTACGTCACTTCAATCTGGACAGCCCCCCGTGCTAACCAACGTGGACAGACCGAAATTCTCTGCATGGCCTCAGAAATACCGGGTTACGCTGAGGCTAAGGACTGCGGAGGGGAAACTAGACAGGGGTGACTGAGAGACCCCAGACAACCGAGGTCCTCCCCACAGCGCCTGCTGCTGCACGTCCTTCCCAGAGCTGCCCAGTGGCCAGAGCCTCCAGGTGGCTGGCTGTGCTGACTCCAAGAATGTCTTCCCAGACTCCATTTGCTGGGTCACGAGGGACGACTTTGTGCTGATCACCAGAACGGTGGCATAAAGCCAGCTCTCCTGCTTTGTCTGGAGTGAGAAAATCAGGGAGAAGCACCTATTTAAGGGCAGGGAAGAGAGGGGCTTGTGAGGTAGCATAGGGGTGCACCCATTGTCACTTTCCAGCCTTTCTCGGGGATGAAGGAGATTTACTGCTTCAAAGGTACTAAATCCAAACCACACCCACTGCTGTGGAGTGGATGGCAACCCACGGCGCCCCTAGAGGACAGAGTGGAACTGCCCACAGGGTCTCCCAGGCTGTCAGTGTTCACTGAAGCAGACTGTCTGATCTGTCTCCTGGGGAGCAACTGTTGGTTTGAAGGAAGGACCTTTTAGTTGACAGGCAAGTGCTTCACCGCTGCATCACCAGAGGTCCTTCTGAAAGTACCAGGCGGCACTACTACAAAGCCCTCAGCAGTGACCCCAGCAGGCACCACAGAAGGTGTGGCTCAGTCGCCAGCATCTGTGAAGGAGTCCCGTTCACAGGAGGGTGCTTGTCCACCCGCTGACCTCGGCCAGCCTGCACCGGCCGGCCGAGGAGGACAGGCGCTCAGCTAGAGAGCCATATACCCAGGCCCCCAGGAGAAAGGACAGTGTGGCCAAGAACTAGGAAGAGGCTGACATTTCATCCAGCCAGCCCCCACGCTGCCCCCGTCTCGTGCTGGCAGGAGACCGTCCGTGACTAGAGACAAAGGCTGCTGCCTCCTCACCGCAGTGCCAGTCGTCAGTGCCAGCATGTGCCCAGGCCCACAGAGCTGCAGGTCCCGTGAGGCCAAGAAGGCCAGGGGTGTCCATACACACAGGGCGCTACTGGGACGAGACCAGAGCTCAGGGAAGGCCAGGGATTGCCACACTCACAGGGGGCTACTGAGTGGGACAGAAGCAGAGCTCAGGAATTCCAGGGGCTGCCCATGCACAGGGAGGACTGGCTACTGGGTGGGACGGGGCCAGAGCTCAGGGAAGTCCTGCATGTTGAAGTAAAAGCCCTCCCCATGCATGGTGAGGACGAGTCCAGCACTCTGGGACTCAGAGAAGCATTTTCCACAGCCAGGGTGACCCACTGCTGTGGGGACGCATTTCCATCATCTGAAGGTTGACAGCCTGTGCTCCTCTTCCCCCCAGCATGCAGTTAAATCTGCCGGACGATGTGGCCCTGACAGACGGACAAGCCACAAGATGGCACAGCAACTTCTTCTTACTCCCTCTGAACCAGGACGAAGTCAAACCCAGCGGCTCCCTGGAGCCCCTCGGTTCCGAGTCCCTGCCGTGCACAGGAGGGAGAGGCAACACCTGGCTGGGGACCCCCACAGGATCCCGCGCTGCCACTAAAGGCGCCTCAGTTCAGAAGTGAACCTCATCTGAACCAGTGTGCGGACACGCTGAAGTACCTGCCCAGCACCTCTGGCCAAGTCCACACCCCAGCACCTTCCACAGACGGCCAGGTGCCAGATGACGTGTGCTCCACCTCACCGCTCCTCTCCGGCCCCTCAGAGGCGCAGGACCCGGAAGACGCCCACAGGGACAGGGAAGAGGCCACCTCAGGGGCTCAAGCCCAGGGTCTGCACGGTTACAATGTCAGCAGGTGGTGCTGCAGGAACCCAGGAACACTACGAGGAGAGCCCGGTGCCCACTCCAAACGCCCCAGAGCCCAAAGTAAACATACAGGGGTTTTAAAGTCGTACAAAAACTCTGTTTATTGTATTGAAAGCCAGCACCATTGGCTTTTGGCATTACTATTTCTGATACAAAATTGGACCAAATAATCATCATCCAATATATCAATCAACCATGAAACAATTTTGAAGACAAAAAGGAATTCTTCTGTAAATTAAAAAATAATAAAAAGTTTTCTTTAGTTGCAGATCAATCACGATTCACTCTATTTTAGAACGTGTCAAACAGAATACAAATCTTGATTTAACATAAAAATCCAAAAACCCTCATGCTGACGGCATCACACACAAGATGAAACCGCAAACACCCATGACTACCGCCTACCACTCCTGTCCGCCTAAGAACCAACCTTTAAGTGCTTACGTATTTTAGTTGTCATTCACATAAAATGCCACCCTTGCGTCTGTGTCTGCACGCAGAGTGGGCAGTGTGGGAGGCGGGCAAGCAGCCCACTGGAGCGTGTGCCCGCGAGGGGCCGGCCAGGACTCACCGTCCCAAGCCCAAGAGGAGGCCTTTATGGGTAGGCTTCTCATCTTGCCAAAGAATTGTTGCCCCCTCTTTAAACAATGAAGATACAGCCTGACTTCAGAATGACTTCCAAGCGTCTATAGCAAAGGAGAGGCCCGACAGCTGCGTCGTGGTCCGCCGAGCAGGGCAGGGATGGAGCCCCACTGCCATCCACCCAGAAACGCAGGCGCAGCGCTCACGAGGCAAAGAGCGCGCGCAGGAGCTCAGGGCCTGGGTCCCACCTCGCTGCCCTCTGCCGCGAGATTTTAGGAAAAGGCCCCGCTAGTCAGCATCGGAACGTTTTAGAGGGTTGAGGTGCATAAAGTCTCAACTTTGAAATAAGCTTCTGGGGAAATTCAGCAAAAGGGGGGGTGAGACGCAGTTGACAACCAGCAGGAAAGCTGTCTTGCGTCCTAAAAGCTCTCCTTAGAAGCATGTCAGCTACACAAGTCAGCCACCCGATGTCACACCTGCACCCCAATGAGTGGCAAAGCCTCTTCTGAAAAAAGGAAAGCAAAAGACCACTCCTTCCTGACAATCGATCCGCGCAAACCCCGCACCCCTGAACCCGGAAATGTAACCTGAGTTGAGAAGCTGACAGCGCACCAGCCGTGGTTCTATAAAATGCAATCCACGTGCCCTACACAACGACAACGTGGGAGCAACACCCCGCCTCCGAGGCCGAGACAAGGCCTCCCCCAAGCCCCCAGCTTCGTCAGCAAGACACGAAAGGGGGCCAGGGCTGGGGTGGGGGTCCAGATGCTTGAGCACCTGCCCCTGGCTCTGGGACATCAGCTGTCCACCACGGGCGACGGGGACCCTCCGAGATCCCCGGACACTAGCAGCGGGCAAAAGGAGAACTCCAGGGGCCAGGGGAGGAGGCCACTGACTTCACATGTTAGGAAAAATGTTTTTACTTTAAGCTACTGTCATTCTATTAAAAACAAACAAACATAAAAATGACTTTTGCATGATCTGTGCCTAGAATACCTCCCAGGTTCCTCCCACTAGCGCAACACCATGTAAATTAGATCTTGGTTTTAAGTTAAACATCTTTGGAAAAGGAATCCATTCTTCCGTTCTACATAAATGCCTCACAGTTCCTTCACCATGAATGTGTGTTAAAGACGAGGTGAACTTTCCACGGTTCCTCAAAGTCTATGCCACCCCCATAGGACCAACCAGGGAGGCCCTTCGGGTCGTTCCAATGACCCCCAATGACCCCCACTGACCCGACGCCACATCCCCAGCTAGAAATGTGACGCTTCCCGAGAGACCGCTCGAGGCCACACGGTCACCGTCTGGACTTCGTAGGAAAGCCTCGTTACAGTGGGACCTGAAGCCAGCGCAACGTGCCAGAATACCATGTCAAACAAAAAAAAAAAAAGAAAAAAAATTAGTCATCTTTCCTGATTGTATTTTTTATTTATAGCTTCCGCAGAACAGATAGGCTGTGGTGAGCTATTTCTATAGATAGTTACCTGTCCTCCCAACCCTGGTTGTGTGTGAGGCTAGAGACCTCCTTCTAAGAAGACTTTTCAGCTCTCATTAAAACATAAACATCAACCATCAAAGACTCGAGTGAAATCACATCTTTACAAAACCTTGTAATTCAAGGGGTGTGTTGCAAAGGAGCAGCGCTGGTGGTAAGGACACGCCAGAGTAACACACACACGCTGTGTCTGCCGGCCAAACAGATCGAGGGAGTCACAAAACGGATCACTCGGTTTTTTTCTTCTTTTTCCTTTAACCAAAATGAAAATAGTTTCTGATTCACCTGTTAAAGCCTTCCTTACACAGGCAGTTAGCTAACAGCGTTCCCTCCGTGAGGCTTTAGATACAGTTAGGGACTAAACACCCCCTTGTAGACACCATGCTCAGCGAGCACGGAAGGCCAAGAGCAAAATCAATAAATAACCCAGCAAGAACAAGAACGTAAAAGCTCCATTCATTCCAACCTCAGGGATATTTGGTCATCAATATAAGTCAACATTACTACAATACTTTAATACAAAATGGTTTTTAAAAGTGCGTGAGAAGCAGAACTTTGAAAGCACCGGCCTGAAGGGAACGGGTGGCCACGCCCGGAAGGCAGCCAGTGCGTGCAGACCCTGAGGGACACCTGGCACCGAGAAGCAGTCCAGGTTCACAAGAGGAAGCGGAAGAAGGCTTTTTTGTCCCCCTTAAAAAATATACAATACACAAAGCAGTTTGGAAAAGAAGTAATATTATTTAACAGTTTTCTGGCTTAAATATTCACACATAACAAAAGTTCTCATGTCGTCATGAACGTCACTTATATACAGAGCCAAACGTGAACAAGAACCAAAGACCGAGAGGTGCCCTTGCAAGACAGCAGTGAAATGACGTCTCAGTGTACAAAGTCCACACAACGCTTGTAAGGTTATCTAGGTTCTTCAGAAATCCAGGAGGCAGGGCAGAAAATAAAGGCAATTATTTTCCAGGAAAAAAGCAAAACCCGGCTTTAAATTACAGCAAGGAGATGGGCTGGGATGACGTGCCCAGTGCTGGCGGGCGGTTCTCGTAGGCAGGAAGGACGGGGTCCTATTTACACTGTGGATGCTCAGCCACACAGAGGCCTGGCTTCCTGCTATGTACATGTGCATTTACATAGAGAACATATAAATAATCAGAAAGGAGACACTACAGGGGTGGGGTCTTCCATCTTTGGAATGTCAGAAGGGGGCGGGTTCTGTTTGGACTTGTTGACCGTGGCACCGGCAATGATACTGGAGGGTTCCCTGAAATAAAACTGCACATTCACATGTGGGAAGAGCGTCTGGGGGCGTGTGGGCCCTCTGCTCGACGACACGAGCTCTCCCCGTGCTGCGGAGAGCAGCCAGCCCTCTGCTCGGACCACAACCCTGTCTGTCCTATCCTGCGTATGGCTTGTGCTTGTCTGCAGCGGCCACCCACCGCACACGGGCTGCGGCACCTGTGCTGCCCTGTGGGACAGCGGCCACTCGGCCTAGGCGTGTGCCCCCGGTCCCACCTCCCAGTGCTTAATGGAGGGAGAGTGGGGCCAGCCACCTCTCGAAGGATTAGTTTTGTTAACTTTCTGTAGCTACCAAGGGTCCGCTTTGACCGATTTTCAAAATGGCACACAGAAGAAAGCAAGACAACTTCCCTGTGTGTCACGACTCATCTTCTGAGCTTCACCCGCCTCCTGCCTTTGCATCTGCTCTTCAGGATCCGCTTCTTGAGGTAAAGCCACACCTACTTGCTCCGAGTCCTCTGTCTTTGCTGACACAGAAGAACCGTGCCCACTGACGTCCAGTCCAGTGAATCCCCCGTGGCCTGACGCACCAGGCGTGGCAGAAGCCAAGCCTGCCGCTGGAGGGCCTGAGGTCAGTGACCGGAGGTGGTGAGGACGACAGGCTCCTGCCCTCCCAGGCCTTCCCTCCAAGCCTCTGAAAGACAGTGATTCTTCCGATAATTTTATAGCTAAAAACTATCGTGTTAACGTTTTTGACACCTGAAGCTTCAAGGAAAATGCCAAGTGCTTTGTTCTTCACAGAACTTGACCTCAGGAATGTGAGTAGACGTGTCCTCCAGAATTCCATCAGAACACGTTGGCCAGGGTCTGCCACTCACTGGCCGGCTCCTGCACCTCCAAGTGCAGGGTGCCGTCCTGCTCGGGGTGGCTGGTGGCATCCTGCAGGGAGCCTGTAGGTAGGAGGAGGACAGAGCTCAGCACACAGGTCACGTACACTCAGACACACGCTCTGAGAGCAGCCACCGCAGGGTCCCAGGCTAACTTGCCTTCCATCCCCCTGAAAACATGACTAATTTGAGTGGCACATGAGAGAGCCCATCAAGAGTGACAGGCTACTAGGGGACGTTGGCTCTGCTGCGGACACGCCAGGTGTGGCTCAGACCTCAGGGCTCTGGATCCCGCCGACCTGCTCTCATTGCCCATGGTCACCCCTGTGACACAGACACAGATGGTCCACTGCACTAGGCAGGTGTGGGAGATGGGGGTAAACAGCAGGACCCCACCGTGCAGACTGGGTGGACAGGCCCTCCAGGGTGGCATCCATGCAGGCTGGAACAGGCAGTGATGCCACACACATGAGGTGATATCTGGGTGCAGCTGTCCCTCCTTAGGGCAAAACTGCCCCTACACAGCTGTCCCATGTCAGGGTGTGACTCTCCCTGCATGGCTGTCCTCCGTCAGGGTGAGACACCTTTCACGTATGTACACCCACCCTGTCCGTCAGGGTGTGACACCTTCCATGCACGTACATCCACACTGTCCCTCCTCGGGGTGTGACACCTTCCATGCAAATACACCTGCACTGTCCGTCAGGGTGTGACACCGTCTACACACATACACCCACCCTGTCCCTCCTCGGGGTGTGACACCTTCCATGTACATACACCTGC
>NW_006921943.1:3187184-3202039 GCF_000298275.1 Orycteropus afer afer | reverse complement strand
GGGTGTGACACCTTCCATGTACATACACCTGCACTGTCCGTCAGGGTGTGACACCGTCTACACACATACACCCACTGTCCCTCCTCGGGGTGTGACACCTTCCATGTACATACACCTGCACTGTCCGTCAGGGTGTGACACCATCTACACTCATACACCCACACTGTCCTTCCTTGGGGTGTGACACCTTCCATGCGTGTGCACTCGCACTGTCCCTCCTTGGGGTGTGACTCTACCCGCATGGCTGTCCTTCATCAGTGAGGAAGGCGCTTCTCAGAAACACGTATGCTCAGCCCACCCACATAGCCGTACACACACATGCTCCCACCCCACCCACCCGTGTAGCTGTACACATGCACGCTCCTGGCTCCCCAGCCTGCCCCGCTCACCCGCGTAGCTGTGTGCACGTCTCATGTGCAGCTTCATGTTGCTCTTCTGTGTGAAGCCCATGCCACAGCACTCGCACTTGTAGGGCCGCTCACCCGTGTGTTTCTTCATGTGCACCTGCAGTGCACTCTTCTGGTTGAAGGCCTTCTCGCAGAGCGTGCACCGGAAGGGCCGCTCCCCTGTGGAGACAGTGCTGCTGGGTGGGCAGTCAGAGCAACGTAGCACGCCCTCCCGCTGGTTAAAGACATTCCAGCCACGTCCCAGCCCACAGAGTCCTGGCACCCCCCGTTAAACCGTGAAATGGAGCGTAATCAAAGCCATGGGAGTCAGTCACACAGTGTCTAGAACACACAGCGAGCAGGCAGGTAGAAACTACAGGTGACCTGTGGCTCCCGGGCAATAAGCAGAGACTGAAGGACAGGAGACTGTGTTCCACATGATAAACACGTAATACACATGTCTGCCCAGCATGGATGGCGGCCCTTCACTACAGAAAGTGTGGCTTTCAAGCTTCACGCTAAAGTCCATCTTCAGAAAGAGTAAGCTCACACGAACCTGAAGCAACCAGTCAGTCAGTCATCCCCTGAACAATGAAGAGTACAACTTCCTCCCCATTTCTGCCACGCTACCTGACTGCTTCCAAGCACATAAGGAAGAGGAAATGCCTTTGCTGGGAGGATGCCGGGTGACACCATGATGGCTCAGCAGCTAGATGCTAAACCCCACACCAGAGTCCAAGCCTGTTCCTCGTGTGCCCCTCTGGCTGCCTGCTGGCCACCTCCTGCCAGGCTCTGAGCACAGCCCCTACGCTCACTGTCCTGCAGCGCGTGCCCGCCCCCACCTGCCCCTCTTCCCCCAGCAACCAGATGATCCCTCCCCTCGTCTGGTTTAGGGATGGGCGTGCACAGGCTGAGAGCCCTCCTGGCAGCACGCTGCCTCATGAGCCAGGACAGGGGCAGTGACAGAGACAGGAGACGAGCGCCCCTGGTGCTCAAAGGCACAGAGGCCACTGCTGACCTGGTGGGGTGCTGGGCGGGGTGTGGAGCCAGAGGGGTTAGGGCAGAAAGGCAGGGACTGTAGCTGTTTGGACGCCCTGTCTGTATCAGAGCCGGGAGCAGACTGAGGTGACAGGTGGGGAGGCCGGTGGAGAGGGACGTCTGAGGACAGCAGAGAAAGACAAAGAAAGGAGCTCCTACAGAGGGTGGGGAGAGCCACGGCCTTGGCGGATGTCTTCCGTGGTCACAGTGCATGCAGTCATCATGTGCCATCCAGTCGATCAGACTCACACAGCAGAAAGGCCCCACAGCTTCCTAGGCTGTGGTCTTTACGGGAGCAGATGGCCAGGTGTTTTTTCTGAAAACCCTCAGATGGCTTCCACCTGCCGAGCCCCTGGTTGGCAGCCGGGCACTTCACTGTGCACCAACCAGAGCTCCTTAATGTCACGGGAGGATATCTTATTTGACATCAGATTAAACAAAAACTGATCAAAAGTCAGTGAACAAGTGGACTCTTGGGCCTTGCTGGACACACAGGACATCGCATGATGAATGCATACCCATGCATGATCGGCTCGTCACACACACTCCTGGCTCATGACGAGGACAGAAGCTCTGCCTGCCACTACCTGTGGACGTGTGCACCCACACGATCAGCTCACCACATGCACTCGTGGCTCACAACGAGGACAGAAGGAGCCCCGTCACTGCCTGTGGATGCGTGCGTACACACAATCAGCTCACCACACACACTCCTGGCTCATGACGAGGATAGAAGCTCCGCCCACCACTACCTGTGTGGACACGGCTGTGTCTCTCAAGCTGGCTCGGTTTGGCAAATGCCTTCTCACAGGTGTCGCACTTAAACACACGAGGCTTCTGTGAACTCAGAGATGGGCCGGCCTGGTGTGTCTGCATGTGCTCCTGTGAATGACACAGCACAAATATGCATGGCATCGTCAGGCATCACAGGATGTCATACGTGTGCAATGGCAGGGGAAAACCACCACCTGGAAAAGTCAAGGCAATGGTGGGATAACCTTGGAGGCTGCTCCCTGGCTTGTGTTTTGATTGGGTTTTGTGAATGATTAAACAAAACCCGGCATGGTAAGCATGGGCCAGCCTGAGAAGGGCCCCATGCAAGCAGCCTTCCCCTTGCAGCCCTGTTTTAAAGGTGCTCTCAAAATTGCTGGCGAGAATGTGGACAGGTGTGGCTTTCTGTGGGCGAATGGGGACACCTGGCAAAGGCAGCCCCGTTTTAAAGAGGAAATAAACATCGCCGTGGCATATGAGGATGCTGAGGTCTGGCCAAGGTCACCCTGTAAAGATGAAGCCAGGATTCAAACTTAGATCTCGTCCCCACCACGTCACCCCCACACAGCACACCATGGCTCCTTCCAACAGATTATTCATTAAATACATACATAAGATTCTTGAAAAAGCAGATTTACAGAAAAGAGTGGGCTAGTAGCTGCTGGGCAGTAGGACTGGGTGCATAGTGACGAGGGGCAATGGGTACGAAAAGGGGCAACAAGATCCGTTGCTACAAAAACATCGACATCACCGCAACGCTGTGCTGCAAGATGCGGCCTAGGAGGAAACTGGGCGAAGGGCACAAAGGGCCTCTGCTCAGTTTCTTTCAACTGCACGTGAATCCACAACGATCTCAAAACGGAACCCTCACTGCTCTGTCGTCTTCAGGCTGCACATGTCTACAGATGGATACAAGCTCTAAAGCAGACTGGGGAGTGCAAGCACTTCTATTTTCAGGAACAGTGTTAATTCTTCTTGAAGCACTTAGTAGAATTCTCCAGCAAAACCATGTCCCTGGAACTTTCTTCTTTGGAAGCGCATCAATTTCAAACATGGCGGCCTCAACAGCAGCAGAGCACGGAGTTTCCCCAAAGTGTCAGTGCACACTCTCGCATGTGCCAGTGCCCCAGCTGACTCAGCCACTCTTCGACATGTGGTGTTGAGCTCATCCCAGGGTTTTGTAATTACACACAGCGTACAATGAACATCCCTGTGTGCTGCTGCACGCCTATTCCTAAAGGGTGGGTCTTCGGGTGGACCAACAGGTCAGTGCCTACCCGGTTTTGCCAAGTGTCCCCGTCCACCCACAGAAAGCCACACCTGTCCACATTCTCAGGACCGCCAGGTCAGCGCTGACCTGGTTTTGCCAGGTGTCCCCGTCCGCCCACGGAAGGCCACAACTATCCACATTCCCACCAGCAATTCTGAGAGTGCCTGTGCCCTGGCCTTTTGAGTATGTGATGGCAGATTTCTGCTTTTTTTTTTTTTTTCGCTAGTCTGCCCACTAAAAACAGTCCTGTAGTGTAACTTCAATCTCTGTTAAAAACAGATTCTGACTTGTACAGGAAAACGCAACCTATCGATCAGGGCATCACAATTCACCTGCTAAAACTAAGTAACGTTCCGGTAACTCTTCCTTCAGCAGCATGTCTGGGAGGCGTTACCTTGAGGTGCGTGGCACGCTTGAAGGCCTTGCTGCAGAGTCGGCAGGCGTGCACTCGCTCCCGGCCGTGCACCTCCTTGCTGTGCTGCAGCAGCGCGGCCGCCGACGGAAAGGCCCGGCCACACTCCATGCACGGGTGTGCCCGGCTCTCCTTCTCCAGTGGGCTTCCCTTGGCCAGGTGCGGAGAGACATCAGTCACCTGGAGGGAAGAGGGGCCCTGTCAGTACACACACACACCTGGAATTCATACCCAGTCACACCCACGGTTACACACTCACACCTGGAATTCACACCCAGTCACACCCACGGTTACACACACCTGGATTTCACACCCAGTCACACCCACGGTTACACACTCACACCTGGAATTCACACCCAGTCACACCCACGGTTACACATTCACACCTGGAATTCACACCCAGTCACATTCACGGTTACACACACCTGGATTTCACACCCAGTCACACACATGATTACCCACTCACACCTGGATTTCACATTCATGGCTACACATTCATACTCAGGACTTCACACTCAGTCACACCCATGGCTACACAATCACATACCTGGTAGTTCATGCTCAGTCACACTCGTGACTACACACACACTCAGAACTTCAAAGTCACACCCCGAAGTACACACTCACACCCAAGACTTAAAGCTCAGTCATACCTGTGATTTCACATAACCACACCCATGACTTCACTCATAATCACATCAATGACTTCACACTTACACGTGTGGCTGCATGGTCACAACCACACACCTGAGACTTCACACACACACACACACAGGCAGTCCTACCCATGTACTCAGAGATGATCACACCCTTGTACTAGACCCTCTGAGCTTGTGAACCACCAGACTATAAAGCCAGCACCACATTCACCCAGTCCATGCCTTATCATCTTCTTCAAATTTCAGTGCCTGGCACTCAGCAAGCATTCAACAGACACGAACTGGTATTATTTCTTGTTTCAGTCAAGGATTAATTTTGAAAAATACTGCTTTGGGTACAGATCTTTCTCAGCAAACTGCACTTTCCCCAAACCGTAGCCTACACCAGACAGTAGGTTTACACACCACTTTAATGGGTTGCCACTGTCACCTTAAAAAGGATAAGCAAACTCAGGGAGGTGTATTGCTCAGCTCCCACAGACAATACAGCTCAGCCTCGCACGTGAAAAGCTGTATACACAGCTTCATGAAAGTGAAGAAAACAGATGGAATTTATTAAACACTTCCCAAGATGAACAGAAATAGATGAGCAGTAAAGAAAAATCCGTCAACAACTTCCACAAGGTGCTCCTAGGGTACCAGGTGATGCCAGACTCGGCACTGTAACAGCAAAGTCTGTGCACGAGAAACCAGTAGAAGAGGCCACAAAGAGAAACACACGATGTGAATCACAGCTGGTACCTGGGCCACTGTTTCATGTGTGTCTACATGTGGTGGTCTGTGTAGGAAAAGGAAGCACGCATACATACACACGTCTGTGTATCAGGAGAGCTTGGAAAGTGCTGGGATAGCGACCCTGAGGTCTAGTCTGTAACTGCAGATAGAAAAGCAACACAAGTAAACGGTGCATACGATGAAGGTCACTCGTTAAACTGAAGATCTGCAGTTAGTCACCGTCCAGTATCAGAGCACTGCAGTTGTTCTCAGCAGTACAGGAACTGTGCACGCTCAGAAAATCGTTTCTAAGTCAGACACTTCCTTCCTTAAACATGACAAGTCAATACCCGGCCATGTCACTCAAGAGACAGACAAGCAAACAGGCACAGCTCCCTCTAGGATGCAGTGCCATACATGCTCCACTATCACAGAGGGTCAACTGGCCGCCACTTCAGAAACAGGCGCAGTGCACCATTGGCAGTTACACCATGTGCAGAGCAAACTTTCAGACGCTCTGCTCCATGTTGTAACTGCGGGCATCCGAAAACTCACACACACTGACGGGAGAGGGACAGGCTAACGGCCACATGTGCAAAGGTTGTCCATGTGGGACATGCACCCCAGCAGAAGCGAGGTCCGCTCCTCGCCTCTGCCACCTGTTATCTGTGTGTGACAGTGTGGCAGAGGTGCAGTGTGGGACCCTATAACAGCCACACGTGCGAAGGTTTTCCGTGTGGGACACACACCCGAGCAGAAGCAAGGTCCGCTCCTCGCCTCGGCCGCCTCTGTTATCTGTGTGTGACAGTGTGGTAGGGGTGCAGTGTGGGACCCTATAACGGCCACACGTGTGAAGGTTTTCCGTGTGGGACACACACCCCAACCGAAGCGAGGTCCGCTCCTCGCCTCAGCTGCCTCTGTTATCTGTGTGTGACAGTGTGGCAGGGGTGCAGTGTGGGACCCTAAAGTCATCTCAATCAGTGGCGACAGGAGGAAGCAGTCACCTCTCCCAGCAGCCCTAAGCCTCCTCACAGCCTGAGGAGACACAGCGTCACCTTGCACCCACACCCACGTAGGCACATGTGACCTGAGACCCCTCGGAACTTGTTAGGAAAAAGTGACTGTCTCAGCTAACCAGAAAACTGATTTAATGACTGCAAAGTGACATTCCCACAGTTAGGCAGCACCGGGCAAAGCTGCGAGTTGTGTCTCTGCTCACGGGGCAGGTGTAAGACAGTTCTTCACCATCCCCTTCAAGCCTTACTTTCCTCATGATAAAGGCTTGCGGGCCAGAGCCCACTAACTACTACATGCCTGGGCCCAGGAAAGACACCGGGGACCTGGCCACCAGCTGTTAGCACTTCTACCACGAGACAAGTAATGTGGGGCACTCAGCAAGAAAAGGACGGATTCGAACGGCTGAGATGGGCTCAGGGCAGGGGAAGTAAGTGTGGTGCTGCCTAGGGGAGCCTGGTCACGCACAGCTCCAAGACGGCAGGAGGCTCCGGGCTCCAGAGCGCCATCGTGAACACGGGCGAGCAAGGGGCTTCGGCAGCCCCGACACTTCCATGGTGTGAGCGTGAATCCTGCTTCTTATTCATCGTACTTTACATGTGACTCTGAAAAGTCTCAAGGAAAAAGTTTAACTTCCTCTCTATTTAGAACTATCACTTGCTAAATGTTTTGGGCCCCAAAACAAGTATTTTCTGGGGCGGGGGGAGACTAGTCAAATGACAAACAGGTCATCGACACAAAGGCGTACAGACAATTAGTCTGCAGTTTTGTGGGACATCCCAGTTACCCGGCCTAGGACTGTGTTTACTGCTTCTGATCTACCTCCTAGGTCACTGCCTAGTGCCTGGGGCCTAAGAAGCTAGCAAGCAGGCATCTAAGGCCCACCACTTAGGCTCCCTTTACCCAGAGCAACAGAGGAAGGAGGAGAGTCAAGAGCAGGAAAAGACATGGAATGTGTGGCCATGTGCCTCTATGAACAACTGCCTCCTCTGCCATGAGACCAGAAGCAGCGGCTGGTGCCTGGCTGCCATTACTGAACGTTTTGATCAGAGACTCTACAGAAGAATCCTGATAAAAAGGGGGAACTGCAGAATAGAACTTCAAGTTCTCAGGGACCCCAGAATTTCTGGAGCCACGGAGGCTGGATGTACCCTTAAAAGTACTGCCCTGAGATAATCTTTAAAAACCTTAAACTAAAACTATTCCCTCAAGTCTTCTTAAATCAAACAGTAATTTAGCTTAACTAGTTAAGAAAGTCTGCCTTGAGCATTGTGCTCTTTCAAGAGTTGTCTATACAGGATCGAACTGACAGCAGGAACTCAGAAAATTACAGAGCAGTGAGTTTATGTTTATGAGGGAAGAACAACTCAGAAAACGAAGGTGAGCGTGGTAGACCAACCTGGAGAATGTCATGAGTCACTGCATCATACTTGGACAAACGGGAGAGATGCGGCGTGTTCTGCTTTGTGTGTTCTCGACAGCAGTAAAAGAAGTAACAAAAACAAACAACTGTAGGTTCAAAAAACTAAAAATAATACAAGGAAACGGCCATGGGACGCTTGACCAGTAGGAAAATATAAGAAGATACTAACTAATATAAGCTAGATTTCTGAACTATCGAATGTTCCCTCCAATTCTGTGGTACTAAGATCCCACCCATATAATCTTTCAACATCGCAACTCAAAGCTTGAATTTTTTCTTCAGTTCTCTGAGTTTGAGAAATGCCGAGCATGTTCTTCCCTTCTGGTTTTCTAACTCAGATCTTTGACCATTTCATTATAATAATTGGCTTTGTCTTCTCAAGATGCTCTTTGAAATCTTGTTTCACTCTTTTGTCTTGTCATTTCCTCCATTTGCTTTAGCTACTTTCTGATCAAGGGCAAGTTTCAGAGTCTCTTCTGACAAACATTTTGGTCTATTTCGTCCTTTCTTGTTTTTTTAATGACCTTTTGCTTTCTTCATGGATGGTGTTCTTGATCTCATCTCACAATTCCTCTGGTTTCTGGTCATTGGTGTTCAATGCATCAAATTTCTTTAGATGATCTCTAAATTCAGGTGGGATATAATCAAGGTCAGATTTTGGCTCTCGTGGACTTGTTTTAATTGTCTTCAGCTTCAACTTGAACTTGCATATCAGCAGTTGCTGGTCTGTTCCACAATCAGCTCTTGGCCTTGTTTTGGCTGAAGATACTGAGCTTCTCCATCACTTCTTGCCACAGATGTGATCAATCTGATTTCTGTGTACGCCATCTGGTGAAGTCCACGTGTATAGCCATCATTTGTGTTGTTGAATAAAAGGTATTTGCAATGAGTAAGTCATTGGTCTTGCAAAATTCTATCATGTGATCTTCAGCGTTATTTCTATCACCAAGTCTGTATTTTCCAACTACCAGTGATTCTTCTTTGTTTCCAACTTTTGCATTCCAATCACCAGTAGTAATCAACACATCTTGCTTGACTGCATGTTCAAAAGACTGAAGTTGTCAAAGATTTTATATTACTTGGTTCCACAATCAACACCAATGGAACCAACAGTCAAGACATCAGACAACGTATTGCATTGGACATATCTGCTGCAAAAGAACTCTTTAAGATGTTGAAGAGCAAAGATGTCTCTCTAAAGATGAAGGTGCACCTAACCTTAGCCATGGTATTTTCAATTGCCTCACATGCATGTAAGAGCTGGACAATGAACAAGGAAGAATGAAGGAGAGTTGGTACTTTTGAGTTGTGGTATTGATGAAGAATACTGAAAGTACCACAGACTGCCAGAAGAATGAACAAATCTGTCCTGCAAGAAGTGCAGCCAGGATACTCTTTGGAAGCGAGAATAGCCAGACTTTGTCTCACCTACTTTGGTCATGTTGTTAGAAGGGACCACTCCTTGGAGAAGGACATCATGCATGGTCAAGCGGAGGGTCATTGAAGAAGAGGAAGGCCCTCAATGAGATGGATTGACACAGTGGCTGCAACGATGGGCTCAGGTATAGCAAAGATTGTGGGGCTGGCCCAGGACCGGGCAGGGTTTTATCCTGCTGTGCATAGGGTCGCTGTGAGTCAGCGCCGACTCGATGGCACCTAACACCACCACAAGATCCCACCCAACAACAAGGAGGAAGCACAGCATGGAATGCACAGAGCCTGTGTCCCAGACCCTCACGCGCTCAGCCTTCTGGGTCACGCAGAACTCTACCATGTGACAGCTCCAGGAGCATGCTCAGCAGCCGGGCCCCAGTCTCTGCCCTCTGACCCTCTCCATGGCCTTTCTTCACACGTGTGGTTTCCCAACACGTTACGCATCAGTTCACCGCCTCAGTCCACTCCAGCGCCTGGATCAGCACCAGGGTAACGTCATCTCTCAAATACGTGCTGATCAGCGACACAGTGGCCACAACACAGAAAGCTGATGGAAATGCTGAAGGTAGATGAAGGATAGGAGTTCCAGCTGAGAAACAAGAACCACCAACCCCTGGTTTCTCTCTCAGGATGCAAAAAGCTTTGTGAGGCGTTAACAAACACATCAATGAGAACACTATCTGAGGTTGTGGGGTTATGGGAGAGTTACCAAGGCACAAGACTGCTGTCCCACGTCTCGCTTTAACTATCACCGCTCTGCACCTCCACGCCAGGGGACTCACGTGCACTCACCTGGTAAGTCAGTTCTTCGCAGCCAGTGGAGGGCGTGTGTGGCGTGTGGCTCACGAGTATTACCTGCGGGGAGCCTGTGTTGCCTGGGCCCGAGAGGGATGGGTCTGTGAGCAACGCTGGGAAATGCTGCCCCTGGAAGAGAACAGCGCCGACCTCAGAAGCCGTGGGACCGTCCCATCAGTTCACAGTTTAACAAGCCTTCCATGGCACAGCCATGCTAGACAGCAGCTTGGCAGATCCCCAGAAAGCTAAACCCAGACCCGCTGCCGTCAGGTCGACTCGGGCTCCCTGCAGTGGTGCAGACAGCACAGAGATGCCTCAGAGGAGCGCCAAGGCCGTGCCTTCATGGGAGTTACACAACTACCGTCCAGAGACCCGAACCCACTGCTGCTGAGTGCTCTGCCTCACAGCAACCGTACAGGAAAGAAGGGAACAGAGAACTGCCCCAGAGGGTTCGAAGGCTGTACATGTTCACAGGAGGAGACTGTCTCATCTTTCTCCCCCAGAGGCGCTGGTGGGTTCTAATCACTGCTCTGTTCATTAGCAGCCCAGTGCTTACCAACTGTGCTGCGAGGGCTCTGTAAAACCACCATTAGGACCCAATAATTCTACCCTAATACTGCTTATCCATGGAAACCCACAGTGCCATGTGAAAACTGGACACCAGTGTTCACAGCAGCTTGATTCCAAACAGCTGGACAACCCTGGCTTCTACACTGAAGGACAGACGGACCAGTGTGGTGGTACTTCACCCATGCGGCAGAGCACCAGTCATGCTACAACATGAACACAGTGCACAATACCATGCTACATGGATACACACATACACACGTTATTAAAAAAAAAAAGACATGTTTGCATCAAATACACAAATTTGGTCTGTGAGCCAAATGCAATGGTTGTGTTTGCCTGAAAAAGGCTCTCACGGGGCCGAGCAGGTCTTCCGAGGCAGCCAGGCAGTAGTGTGGCATTTTAGTTAAACACAGTTACGACCATACCCCAGTCTTTAGGGGGTATTGTACAATGTCACTCTCTTACCCGTAATTCTAACTTAAGCAACCACCCCTTCTGGTGATCAATATGACCCTTGGCAATTTCTTGTATTGCAAAACGTAACTGCAATGACCAAGAAGTCTTTGAAAACTACACGATCCTGGGAGGGGCATGGAAGGAGCTCTTTACCACCCATGGGTCAGGCTCTCAGCAGCAGCTCACGGCTGAGCCCAGGCCTGGAGGGAGGCCAGTAACTGGGAAGGACAGCTGGGTCTTGCCCTCACCTGTGAGGTGATGTTCAGTGTCACTGTGTCGAGGCTCCCGGAGAGCATGCCCTGAGTGTCAGCCAGCGTGAGTGTGACGCTGGCATCACCTCCCACCCCTGACGATGCCATCACCAGGTTCTGCGTGGATATGGTGGACGGAGACACAGGTGTGGTAGAAGGCAGGCTCACTGAGGTGGCATTTAGGTCTACAACAGAGGCAAGGAGAGCAGTCAGTGGTGTGGAATGGCCGCTTCCACGGCAGAGGAGACGGCGCTCATGCAGGGCCGGCCTGCAGTCAGCGAGAACACAGGCTCTGCCTGCACCCAGGAAGTGCAGCCAGCAGTCATGCCACCTTCTCGCAAGTTTCACCGTGAAGCCAGTCTCACTCTCCACATTGCCCTACCCACGAGTTGCCGAGAGCACGGTGCCAGCCCAGGAAAGGCCAGGGATACCACGTCAGTTCCCAGGGTTCTCCTTAACCCGACTCAGGACCAGAGCAAGGACCCTGAAGGATGGCACGCAGCGGTCCCACCAAGCAAGGACTGGGTCCCAGCTCTCGCTGTCATCCCTTCTACTGGTCCTTAATCAGGACAAACTGACTCAACCTTTCTTATCAACTTCCCTGCTCGACATCTCAGGTGCCTTTGCCAGGACAACGCGGCTCTGTAACTCACTGGCATTTCCCCTGCAACCAGCAGCGAAAGACAGGAAGCACCTGGGGCACAGGAGGCCGAGAGCCCTGGACAGCAGGAGACAGGGTTACTGAGGCCCGGGCGCCCCTAGGAGGTGGTGGGGTAATAAAGGCCTGTGAGGACACCCCTAGGAGGGGGGTTACCAAAGCCTAAGGGGGCACTACTAGGAGGAGGTCTGAAGCTGTCCCTGGGGGACACACCGCCTCCTCTCTCCACCTTCGCGTCTGTGTGTACTGCCACCTACCCAGCCAACCACGTGTTCAGCACACAGTGCTAGCCACAGCGCTAGGTGCTAAGAGCCACACACCAACCACACATAAACTCAGAGAGCAGTTTCCTCGATGGCTGAGAACAAGACAAGACGACGCCAGTGCTCAACAGCGGAGCCGCGTGGCCCTGCCTGTTCTCAGAGGCAGTGAGATCGAACGACAGCACAGACCACTCCTCCCAGGCTCAGTCCATGCTGCGCACCTAGGACTCCCCACAGCTGCACGGACACAAGGGTTCTCACTGGGAGGCAGCAGCCACCGGGGCTGCAGGTCAGACACAAGGAGGTCCAGGGACCCACACATGCCAGCACCTTGATGTAATGCACTCCTGACCCAGGGGGACTGTGCTCATGGACAATGGCTGCAGATGTCAAATTAATCCTGCACCTAAGGATGGCCGGGACAGCATCGATAGTACACAAGAGCTCTTTAACTTTTACTCAACGCTATCATCCAAACCCTCAAAAAACATTTTCTGCAACATTGTTGCTGCTGTTGGTAGGTGCCGCTGAGTCGGCTCCAACTCACAGCGACCCGTGTGCGACAGAATGAAACACTGCCTGGTCGTGCACCAGCCTCCCGATCCTTGCGATACCTGAGCCCATCGCTGCAGCCACTGTGTCGATCCATCTTGTTTGGGATTTTCCTGTTTTTTTGTTGACCCTCCACTTTACCAAGCATGACATCCTTCTCCAGGGACTGGTCCCTTCTGACAACAGGACCAAAGCAGGAGAGACGGAGTCCGGCTAGTCTCGCTTCCAAGGAGCATTCTTAGCTCCAGGCCAGAGCTATTCCTTCTTCTGGCAGTCTATAGCATTTTCAGCATTCTTCATCAGCACCGTAATTCAAAGGCATCGACTCTCCTTCAGTATTCCTTATTCGCTGTCCAGCTTCCACATGATACGAGGCGATGGAATATACTATGGCTTGGGTCAGGAGCACCTTAGTTTCCACGGTGACATCTCTGCTCCTCAACACTTTAAAGAGGTCTTGTGCAGCAGATTTGCCCAGTGCAATACAACATCTGATTTCTTGACTCCTGCTTCCATGGGTGTTGATTGTGGATCTAAGTAATATAAAATCTTTGACAACTTCAGTCATTTCTCCATTTATCATGATGCTGCCTACTGGTTCAGTTGTGAGGATTTTTGTTTTCTTTATATTGAGGTGTAATCCATACTGCAGACTTTACTCTTTAATCTTCATCAAGAAGTGCTTCAAGTCATCTTCACTTTCAGCAAGCAAGGTTGTGTCATCTGCACATCACAGGTTGTTGATGAGTCTTCCTCCAGTCCTGATGCTGTGTTCTTCTTCATACAGTCCACCTTCTCGGAGCATTTGCTCAGCACATGGATTGAATAAGTGTGATGAAAGGATACAACCCTGATGCACTCCCTTCTTGATTTTAAACCATGCAGTATCCCCTTGTTCTGTTCAAACGACAGCCTCCTGGTCTATGTACACGTTCCTCATGAGTACAATTAAGTGTTCTGGGATTCCCATTCTTTGAAATGTTATCCATAATTTGTTATGGTTCACACAGTCAGAAAAACATCTTTCTCATATTCTTTGCTTTCAGCCAAGATCCATCTGACATCAGCAATGATATCCCTTGTTCCACGTGCTCTTCTGACCTTAGAGCTTGAATTTCTGCAAGTTCCCTGTCAATACACTGCTGCAATCATTTTTTAATTATCTTCAGCAAAAGTTTACTTATGTGTCCTATGAATTATATTGTTAGATAATTTCTACATTCTATTGGATCACCTTTCTTTGAAATGGGTACAAATACAGATCTCTTCCAGTCAGTTGGCCAGGTAGCTGTCTTCCAAATCTCTTGGCGTAGACATGTAAGCACCTGCAGCACTACACCCGTTTGAAACATCTCAAGGGGCTTCATCAATTCCAGCTTGGACTTCTTTCTTCAATATCATTGGTTCTTGAGTGTATGCTACTCCTTGAAATAGGTGAATGTCAATAAATTCTTTTTGGTGCAGTGATTCTGTGTATACTTTTCAACTTCTTCTGATACTTCCTGCATCCTTCAATATTTTGCCCATAGAATCCTGCCATATTGCAACTGGAGGGTTGAATTTTTTCTCCAGCTCTTTCAGCATTTCATTATGGTAACTCACTATGTCTTGTTCAGCTGCCCTTTGAAATCTTCTGTTCTGCTCTTTTATCTCGTCATTTCTTCCATTCGCTTTAGTTACTCTCCATTCAAGAGCAAGCTTCAGAGTCTCTCCTGACATCCATTTTGGTCTTTCCTTCCTTTCCTGTATCTTTAATAACTATTTGCTTTCTTCATGTATGCTGTTTCCTCTCTGTTTGTTTGTTTTTGTGATTTGGGTGAAAGTTTATTGAGCAAATTTACTTTCCATACAGCAGCTCACACAGTTTCATGACATTGACTACAATTTCCCACAATGCAACAGCTCCCCTCCCAGTTCCTCCCCATAGTTACCTCTTCCCTGTGTCCTTCCCTCCATGCACTCATGCACTGAGCTGTCTCCCTGTGCATACATAGCCCTTCTAGTCTCCCGTGATTGATCTCCAACGAGTATATCTACCTAATATAAATGTTCAACTCATACGCTTTTTGTTTGGCTGGAAGCCACAAGAGTGGGTTCAATTCCAGACCTGAAGGGCAGCTAGGGGTCATAGTCTCAATGCTTCCATCAGGCTCTATTGGACCAACAAACCTGGTCCCATTACTTTTTTT
>NW_006921943.1:3169162-3186578 GCF_000298275.1 Orycteropus afer afer | reverse complement strand
GCCCCCTGCATAGACATACCTAATAGTAGTTCAGCCTGTCCACCCATCTATCCACCCATATATCCATATTTGTCTTTACTGACAATGCAGTACTGTATGTGCAAAAGGGTCTATCTTTGTTTCATGTACCTCTCCATGTCTTCCTCAATGCCAACATGCTGATCACTCACATTTGGTACATTGCCCTTCTCTTCAGCCAAATCAGTACTTGTCTCTATCTATCTAACAGTGTTCCCTACCCTACCCTCCCACCCCTGGTAACCAACAAAGAACATTGCCTTCCATATGTAAACCTTTCCTTGACTTTTTATAATAAAAGACTAATACAATATTTGTCCTTCTGTGATTGACTATTTAACTCAGCATAAGGTCCTCCAAGTTCATCCACATTATATGCCGTTTTGCAGATTCTACATTATTCTTTAGGGTTGTATGTATGCTGTTCTTGATGGCATCCCACAACTCATCTGGTTTTCGGTCACTGGTGTTCAGTGCATCAAATCTATTCTTCAGATAGTATCTCAGTTCAGGTGGGATATAATCACACTCATGGACTTGTTTTAATTATCTTCAGCTTCAACTTGAGCTTACATATGAGCAACTGATGGTCTGTTCCACCGTTAGGTCTTTGCCTTGTTTTGAATAATACAGAGCTTCTCCATTGCCTCTTTCCACAAATGTAGTTAATCTGAGTTCTGTGTGTTTCATCTGACTAGGTCGATGTGTATAGTTGCTGTTTATGTTGTTGAAAAAGGTATTTGCAATGAGTATGTCATTGGTCTTGAAAAATTCTATCATGCAATCTCTGGTATCTTTGTTATTACTGAGGCCACATTTTCTAACTACCAGTGATTCTTGTTTGTTTCCAACTATTGCATTCCAATCACAAGTAATCATCTATAACATCTTGATTGCACACTTGGTCAATTTCAGACTGCAGAAGTTCACAAAATCTTCAATTTCTTCATCTTTGGCTTTAGTGGCTGATGTGTAAATTTTAATAGACATACTATTAAATAGTCTTCCTTGTAAGCGTGTGGTTATCATCCTATCACTGACAAACACTGCACTCTGAATTTGTCATTCCTAGTATAGAAGACCACACGAAAAACTAGGTACCAAAATTTAACGTGTGAGATAATCACGCAAAAAAAAATAGGAGTGGTATATCATCTCTTACAAAACACAATGAAGAAACAAATTAGGGCAGCACAGAGAGGCTGTCTTTGATGGGCCTCCCCCGTGTGTCAGGTGCAACCCTGTGCACAATGATTGTGGGGACACTGTCCTGAGAGCCCTCCACCCCACTACTGTCTGAGATTCATTTTACAAGGAGAAACCCACCATCCCCAGCCAGAGCACAGCAAGTCCTAGAGATATGAGTAGCCACACCGAGCGCTCAGAACTCACAGGCTCCTGTTCTCCACCTCTCCATTCTGACCAGAACACCCCGACTCTGACCTAAGGAAGCCACTTCACCAGACATCATCCAGGTCTACCCAACAGCACAGAAACCACTCCATAGGAGGTAACACAGCTAGACGGCCACTGTCTTCCTCAGTCTACCAAGGACTAGCTCCTGGCCTCGGCAGAGCCTCCCTGAGGACACAGGCTTCCATGACAGACAGCGGAGTCCTGAGCACAGCCAGCTTGAACTCCCAGAGTCTCCTGAGCTGAGAGCCACCTCAGAGTGACAAGCATGTACTCTGCTCCCTCATGGGAAGTGTGTTCACATCTCAGCACGCACCAGATGGAAGGAGGGGAGGTCACACGGCCGAAGCTCGGGATTAGGGCTCTGGGAACAGCACAGCATTGCTTCCACTTTGCGTAAAGCTGCTGTGCGACGTGCAGTTCTAACAGCAAGTGATCTGCTCTGCATAGCTTACTCATTAAAGACTAAGTGATAAGCTGCCATTCCCAGCTTTCATCAATCAAAAGATAATGAAAACTTCCACTTAATTGAAAGACAGACAAAAAGTCCTCTCTTACTTCAGGTTAGTAAGTGAAAGAATGAAGTTTTATGATAGAGTTTCTTAGAGCCCCAAATTCAAGCACACAAACTGACAGAGGAAGAGCAGAGTTAGCGGGAAGTGGACACAGAGGGCCGGCAGCAGGCAGAAGTGGTGCAGAACTCATACTGGCCAGAAGCCCCGAGGGGCATCGGCCTGGCTGGCAGCTCTGTGACTTGGACAAAGCTCTTGGCAGTTGGCTCTGAGGCCACGCTGTTAGCCAACGAGAGGAGACAGGACACTGCCCCCCGGTCCTGAGTGGCCAACTGACCTGAGGTCCCACTTCGTGTCACACATGCTGCCGCGCACCAGCCACCAGGACCTCCCCCAGGGCCACCATGGCACTGTCACCCTCTACAGCCCCATTCACCCAGCATCGCCACACAGAGGTGCCCCTAGCCAGGCCACCCTCCTGCCACGTGCACTCTGGGTACCCTGACCCCTCCTATATATGCCGTCCCTGCCGCCTGTGGGTGTCTCCAGAAAGCGCCTGCACCTGCCAGCTTCTACGACCCAAAATGCAGGGGCCACAGCCACTGTGCTCAGTGTCATGCTTACTTTCCACAGCTCCCCCCCCACAGGAGACGCCACAGTATTTACTGGACAAAGGAAATGACTGTGTGAGAAAGCATTTCTACTAAGCATTAAAAAAAAAAAAAGCCTTGCTTTTCAACAAAAATCACTGAATATTAAATTTTTTCCTCCTCAAAAAATGGCCAACAAGAGTTGGAAAACAAGATAGTGAAGAGATGGATGGAATCTCAATGAGGAGTCGAGAAAACCAGACAGAGACACAGATGCTCGACTTCCTGGAGACCGTGCAGTTCCTGTGACTTGGGCCTGTGTGCTGGCCAGCAACTCACTCTGAAGCAGCAGGTACCAGAAGCCCCTGAGAGCTGTTTTCTTTCAGTTATGCTGCCCTGCTACCCGCCGGTGGCAGACAGTTCCCAGTGTAGGACAGGCAGGAAGGCCCAGTAACGGCCAAAATCACACACTGCTGTCCCTGCAAAGGTAGAATTATTAACTGGCTGAAACTCCAGAGAGCGTTCTGTTGCCTGGCATGGCACCTAAGGTACTAAGCGCTGTTGGCCTACACAGGTGTTAAGGCACACTGGAGGTCTGCCTTCTCCCGTGACTGCCAGTGGTGCCCTGGAACCATGCTTCTCAGAACCAGGCTACCCTGGAGCTGCGTACCTGAGCAGTTCAACGCTGTGCTCTGTGACAGGAGCTGGTCATTGCTTATGGTCAGGGTGGGTCCCGTGCACTGACTGCTGACCGCAGGTGCCGACAGTCGTATGCCTCCGCTGAGTTCACTGCTCCCGTTAGAACCATGCTGAATGAGGTCCTGACCTAGACGGAAAGTAGCACTGTGACTGGACACGTTCACGTACAACACGGTGTATCAGGAACAACAGCATCCGCCTCCAAGCCGCATCCCTTCATAACACAAGGCAGCCCCTGGGTCACCAACGCCCAGCTTTTGTGCAACCTGTAGTTACGGACCAGCCCTGTAAAGCCTACTGTCCTAAAAACTCAAGGTACACAAAACGGTTCTAAGACCCAACGAGCACTGCCTCATGGTGAACAACAACATGGTGTTATTCTTACGGGAGGATTACAGTAAAGATGTTTTAGTGCATCTCAAAGTGTTTAATGCTTTCTAGACACAAAAAGGAACACCATACACTAGAGATTAAGACAAACACTTGACCCACTGACGTTAGATATGAACTGGACCCAACTGCTCCAACTAACACACAAACTTGACTTAAAGACATATGAGGAACAGGATTCATCAGTCATCCCTGGACCGCCTATACATAACACACACGTGAAAATGAGACCGTGAAAGACATTTTCCTCAATGACGGCATTTCTTCATGCTGTTCGAAGTATGTCTAAAATGCTCCCTGGGAGGCTACTTTACTTCACACACACATTTTTGTTGAGTAAAACTTCCACTGAGGTGAATGCCTTCCCAAATGTGGTGGGCTGCCAGGTCTGAACTGTGTGTCAGTGCATCAAAGGAACACCTGACCCCAGCGCCAGCACCAGCAGCTCCCCCACTGGCCCCACTTCGTGGCTACAGTAGCCCTAAGCTGAACGGCTGCAACCTGTCTGCTCGCACCCCACAGAGCACTCACAGTGAGCACTCACGAGCGTGACATATTCTCACCAACCGACATGGGCTTGGGTCCCACACCTGCCTAACCCAGTTCCACCGGCTTTTATACCACTTAACCAGTAAAGAAACAAATGGCATTTGAGATAAAAACCTTCCACTTCACTAATTCAGTGAAATCCAAAGTGACTGTTCTGCAAAGACTTGATAAAGACAAGTTGCTTTAAAAAAAAAAAAAAAAACGAACAACAAAGTGCTACTAAATTTGGTGTCAGGAAGATGACAAGACAAAACCGGGGAAGGCACCAGCCAGTGAGAGCTGTGCACTCTGACCCCTTCGCTTCATCATCATCTACACCCTCGGGCCACAAGGCAGAGAGGTGCCTGAAGCGCATCATGATGGCCACTGCTCAAGTGGCCAGTGCACAATGGCCAGGGGGGTGGGCCCCACCTGACCTGGGACAGAGCTCTTTACTGACGGGCAACTGGACTGAGACACCAAGAAGACGAGGTTTATGTCTGTGCCAAGTCATGGGGAGACGTGAGACTACCTCTGCTTCTACACGCATGTGTTTGTTTTTCCATGAACACGTGGCTCCATTACTTGCTGGAAGTCTACGGAAGCAGAGACTCATCTGCGTGCTCTGGAGTCACAGGTACGTAGGGATCCACGTGTCACTGGGTAACAGCATCCCCTGAAGCCCTTGAAAAGCTCTCTGGGACTGTGCAGGACACACTGCTCCCCGGCCTCTTCCCAGGAGAGAATGCTGCCCAGTCACTGTTACCCGTCCTCAGTGCCCATAACGAGAAGTAAGGAACGAGACACAACGGGCCCCAAATATGGGCAAGCCTCATTTTGACAACTCAACATTTTCTCCTAGGATAAATCTTTAAGCCAAATTTTAAAAACAAACAAACAAAATCAGTTTTATCATCTATTGTTGTTGTTGTTAGGTGCCATCAAGTCATCTCTGACTCATAGCGACCCCAGGCACAGCAGAATGAAACCCTGCCCGGTCCTATGCCAGCACACGATCCTTGCTATGCCTGAGCCCATCGTTGCAGCCACTGTGTCCATCCATCTCGTTGAGGGCCTCACCCCTCTTCATTGACCCTCCACTTTACCAAGCATGAGATCCTTCTCCAGGGAATGCCTCCTTCTGACAACATGACCAAAGCAGGTGAGACGAAGTCTGGCCATTCTCACTTCCAAAGAAGTCTGACTGCACTTCCTCCAGGAGAGATTTGTTAGTCCTTTTAGAAGTCCATGGTACTCTTAGCATTCTTCTCCAACACTACAATTCAAAAGGATCAACTGTTCTTCGGTCTGCCTTATTCATTGTCCAGCTCTCACATGCACAAGAGGCAATTGACGAGACCATGGCTTGGGTTAGAGGCACCTTCGTCTTCAAGGAGACGTTTTTGCTTTTCGCTTGAAAGAGTCCTTTGCAGTAGATCTGCACAATGCCAGTAAGTCGTCTGATGTCTTGACTGCTACTTCTATTGGTGTCGCAGAGCCAAGTAATACGAAATCCCTGACAACTTCAATCTTTTCTCCATCCATCGTGAAACTGTTTATTGCACCAGTTGTGAGGATTTTTGTTTTCTTTACATTGAGGGATAATCCACACTGCAGACTATAGCCTTTAATCTTCATCAGTAAGTGCTTCAAGTCATCCTCACTTTCAGCAAGCAAAGTTGTGTCATCTGCATATTGCAGGTTGTTAATGAGTCTTCCTCCAATCCTGATACCACGTTCTTCTTCATGTAATCCAGCTTCTTATTATTTGCTCAGCATACAAGCTGATAATTTCCACATTCTGTGGGATCACTTTTCTTTGGAATGGCTACAAATATGGATCCCTTCCAGTCAGTTGGCCAGGCAGCTGTCTTCCAAATCTCTTGGCATAACTGAGTGAGTGCTTTCAGTGGGGCATCCATTTGTTGAAATATCTCAGTGGGTATTCCGTCAATTCCTGTAGCCTTTTTCTTTGCCAATTCCTTCAGTGCCAATACCTTCTTCCTTCAATACTATTGGTTTGGGATCATATGCTACCTCCTGAAATGGATGAAAATCGACCAATTCTTTTTGGTAGAGTGACTCTAGTAGCATAGCGCCTAAAGCACTTGACTGCTAACCAGGAGGCTGGTGGTTCAAACCCACCAGCAACTCCTTGGAAGGAAGGTTGGGCAATCTACTTCCGTAGTAATAGTGCCTCAGAAACCCAAGGAGGGGTCGCTGTGAGTCGGGTGCAACTCGACAGCACATAACAACAACAACAACAGTGACTCTGTGTATTCCTTCCATCTTCTTTTGAGGTTTCCTGTATCATTCAATATTTTGCCCACAGGATCTTTCAATATTGCAACTAGAGGCTTAAATTTTTTCTTCAGTTCTTTCAGCTTGAGAAATGCCGAGCATGTTCTTCCTTTTTTTCTCTAACTCCAGGTTTTTGCACATTTCATCATAGTAACTGGCTTTGTCTGCTCGAACTGCTCTTTGAAATCTTCTGTTCAGCTCTTTTATCTTGTCATTTATTCGATTTGCTTCAGCTACTCTAAGTTTCAGAGTCTCTTTTAACATCCATTTTAGTCTCTTTTTCCTTTCTTGACTTTTTAATGACCTCTTGCTTTCCCCATGGATGACGTTCTTGATGTCATCCCACAATTCCTCTTGTTTTCGGTCACTGGTGTCCAATGCATCAAATCTATTCTTTAAATGGTCTCTAAATTCGGGAGGGATATAATCAAGGTCGTATTTTGGCTCTCGTGGACTTGTTTTAATTGTCTGCAACTTCAACTTAACTTGCATATGAGCAGTTGATGGTCTGTTCCACAATCAGTCCCTGGACTTGTTTTGGCCAATGATACTGAACTTCTCCATCACCTCTTGCCATAGATGTAGTCAATCTGATTCATGTGCATTCCATCTGGTGAAGTCTACGTGTATAGTTGTCGCTTATGTTGTTGAATAAAGGTATTTGCAATGAATAAGTCATTGGTCTTGCAAAATTCTATCATGTGATCTCCAGAGTTATTACTATCACCAAGGCCATATTTTCCAACTACCAGTAACTCTTCTTTGTTTCCAACTTTTGCATTCCAGTCACCAGCGCTAATCAACACATCTTGATTGCATGTTCAATTTCAGACTGCAGAAGTTGGTAGAAATCTTCAATATCCTCATCTTCGGCTTTGGTGGTTGGTGCCTAAATTTGGATAATAGTAGTATTAACTCGTGTTCGTTGTAGGCACATGAATATTAAACTATCACTAACAGAGTTGTACTTCAGAACAGATCTTGAAACAGTCTTTGTGGTGATGAATCCCACACCATTCCTCTTTGTCATTCCTGGCATAGTAGATCATATGGTTGTCTTACTCAAAATGGCCAAAACCAGTCCATTTCAGCTCACTAATGCCTCGGATATCAATCTTTATGCATTCCATTCCATTTTTGACAACTTCCAGTTTTCCTAGATTCGTACTTCGTACATTCCATGTTCCAATTATTAATGGATGTTTGCAGCTGTTTCTGCTCATTCTGAGTTGTGCCACATCATCCAATGGAGGTCCCAAAAGGTTTACTCTATCCATATTGTCAAGGTCCTCTGTACTCTGAGGAGTCAGCTCTTCCCCAGTCAAATCTGGAATGCCTTCTGACCTGATGATCTCATCTTCCAGCACCATGTCAGACAATGTTTCAGGGCTGTTCATAAAGGTTTCCGTTAATGTATCAGACAGTGTTCAACTGCTATTCATAAGGTTTCCACTGGCCAATCCTTTGAGAAGTGGATGGCCTTTCCTTCTTCCAAGTCTGTCCTAGCCCGGAAGCTCCACTGAAACCTCTCCACCAGGGGGGACCCTGCTGGCATTTTGCAACACAGTGGCATAGCCTCCAGCCTCACAGCAACACTTAAGCCATCACAGGACGACAAACTGACAGACAAGTTCGTCTCCCTTAGTTGTTCCTAACCCCCTGCACCTGTCTACCTCAGACCCCAGCCTAAATATAGAGCCACACCCAAGCCAAAAGCCTCCAAGCCCTCGTCTATACTACTTTTGAATATTCTAATAAGCAGTAAAGCAATCCACTAGCCAGTAACAGGGAAACAAGACGAGAAGCAAGCCACCACCTGAATGACACATTTTTCTGAGCCCTACATCTCCACAGAGGACCTACCATAAAGCTACATGTATCAAAGGTACTAAAAAAAAGCTTCACCTGATCAACAAAGTAAATGTACTTCGATAACCCTCTTATATTTATACTGAAAGTCAGATACGTACAATGGGAACAGGGAAGCTACTGAATTACATGCAATCCAACATTCATTTTTCCTGAGTGGAAGCATCTAAAATCACTGTGGGTCACTCAAATGTAAAGCGCCCCCTAAAAGCATTTTGTTGCATTACTTACATATTTAAAGGAACTGAAACTCACCCAAAGAAAAAGAAAGGTTTTGGGCCACTCCTCCCTAACTCTTCTTCCCATTCCAATTGCACTTTTGCAGAACCTCCTCTACAACCAAGGAAGACTGCCCAGATGGGCATTCAGCAGGCCACACCCTGCTGTGCACTTCCGGAGGCGTGGCGCTCCCTCCAGCCCTGGGCCGCCCACCGCAGTATAATGTGCCCTTCCTGTTAACCACCTGTTCTGGATACCTAGTACTGCTCTGACAAGAAATTACCACCAATGGGATGGCCTTAACAAACAGGAGTTTATTCTTACAATTGGGAGGCTTTAAGTCCAAGTTCAAAGTGCCAGGCTCTAGGGGCTGCATGAAAGCCCCTCAATCTTGGGGTCCAGCTCTGTCTCTTGCTCCCGGCCCACTGGAGCTAGAGGAATTTCTTCACTCAAACAGCTGCTGGCTGCTGAGGCTAAGATGCCCCAAGGTTGACAAGGAGAAAGGCACAGTCCCAATATTACCAAACCACACAGCAGGCCATTAACTTAAGTCCATTGTAAGTCCCAAGGTTGGCAGAGCATAGCAGGCTGCTGAGCAACGACACGGCTACATCCAGGGTCCAAGCGTGCCATAGGCTAGAGACCATTCTCAAAACTTCTCCTTATGTACAGGAAGCAGACCACATACCCAAAGGCAGCTACTCAGCTGCTCACAGTAGATTCCACCATGGAGTTGAATACCAGTCTTGTCATGGGGAATACTACATTTCAGCTGTCCACCCACTCAACCAGGCCTAGCCAAATTGACACACAAACATAACCACCACACTACCTCTCTGGCTGCTGTGAGCTCAGTGGGTCATCATCTGTAAAAGCTGCTGGAACAGAGCCCAGCACAGTGCAGTGCTGTAACATTTGGTGTTAAATTAAAACACGAACCTCAGTTCACCTTGGCAATCTCAGCCAAGAGTCATGCAGGCAAAGTTCACGTTTAGGATGGGGCAACTGAGCCCAGAGCGTGCTCACAGGGCCGTGGCACAGAGGTATGGATGGCCAATGTCAAGTGAGCCACCCACTCATGTGAATTTTCTACCCATTCCTCTCCCCTCCAGGCACCACTGGATCTAGGAGATCTACCAGATCCCAGTCACATTCCAAGGGGACCAAAAGGCACAATGGGAATCCAGATGTCCTGGTACACACAGGCCAGACCAGCTGTGTTCCTTCAGCTCAGAGGAACACAAGTGGTGTCACAAAGCCACAGTTTTCTGCTCTCTGCTGTGCAAAATATTGCCACAAAGGAAAATGGACTCTGCTCAAACGGAGGGTAACCTCAAACACCCTGGGGTTCTCCCAGGTGCCTGCAAGCACTGCCTGCACGCTGAGTGCTGTGGGAGAAGCAGCACACGTGAGGGACACTGTGACTGCAGGCAGAAGGCAGTTCAAGACGCAGTGTGACTGACCCGATATCGTGAGGGTGATCTCCTGCGGGGACCCCGAGGACGACGTGGTAGAGGAGCTGGCCGCCTGAGCCAAAACCTGGCTCAGGCTGGAGTTGTTAATGGTCAAGGTAATCTCATGAGGACCGCTGGATGTGGACACGAGCCCCTGAGAGGTCATCACCTGAGAGAGGTCCTGGGTCCCTGGTCATAAGCAGAAGCAAAACAAAGGCGGGCTTGAAGAGGGGAGCTTCCTCCTGTCCTTGTCAACAGTACTTGAGTTCAGCCATCAGACAAGGAGAGAATAAATTCAGTGCACAGCAGAGAACGAGAAAGGGACAGAGACTAAGATACCCGCCTCCTGCCCCCCACCTCCCCAGTCTGAGAGGTTAGAGCCTGATGATCCAGCCCATATGAAGGGTGAGTATGTGAAGGGCTGGCCCATATGCACATGTGGACTGCGTGTCACTTCTCAGGACACTGCATTGACCTGCTGAGCTTTGTAAAGAGAAGGAAATGGCCTCATCCCGTCTTACAGCCAAACATTTGACTAAGAAGCAGGAAACTGAAATGCCAGCAGTCATAGCAAAGGAGTGCGTGGGCCTCACCACTGCTGCTGGTGGTCAGCACGGAGTCTTGTTCGGACAGCGGGCTGATGGTCAGGTTCGCCGACGTCACCGAGGGCTGCAGGGACAGGCCCGAGATGGGCTGGATGACCACGCTGGCTGGGACGGCACTGTCTGAGGTCTGGAGTGGGCCACTTTGTGGGGCCAGGCCAGGATCCCCTGTCAGCTGCTGGGCAAGCACGTTACCCTGCTGCAAAGTCTGCTGCAGGAGACTCGGGTCGATCTGCAAAGCAGGTGGACATGCAGTGAAACATCCTGTTTGCGACATGAGCTCAGTCGAGACAGGGAGCGCGAGGCAGATGGCGTACCTGTAAGGTGATGTTGTTAATGCTGGAGGCGTCGACCCCAGAGATCTGGACGTTCGGCCCGACCAAGTGGGCAGCCAGCTGCAGCTGTATGCCCTCAAGGGTGGCCAGACCCCCGTCTGCCAACGACACGGTCAAGTCCCCACCAGCTGGCCACAGAAAACGAAAAGCAGAGACAGAGCTCTTCAATCCAAGAGTCAGTTCATTCTCAGGGACAGCGTTTCAGTATGTCCTTCTCAGCCCATCAATACCATGCAGTGATGATCACTGGCTTCCACATCACGCTCCCCACATGCACTGCCCACTTCCATCGTGAAACCCACCCTTGGACACTGAAAATACCACCGTCCATTTCACACGTTATCAGAGAAGCTGGCCTACAGACATTAAATGGACCAGCTCAAGGTTTAAAGCAACAAGTAGCAGCGAATCCTTGCCCCATGCCCCAGGCACTTCACTGGGAGGAAAACCCCGTGGGTCCCTAGGTCTGATCCAGCACGGACACAGGGAAGGAACAGGCCGGGGCAGCGCTCCCTTCAGAGGACGTGAGCCAGGCCAGTCCGCAGCAGCAGCACAGAGGCAACCAGCAGGGAGTCGCCCTGCAGGCCAACGGTGAGGACCAGCGGGGAGCCGGCTTCACAGGGTAGTGTCACCCTCGAAGGGTCCTCCGCAAGGGAAGAAGGCCACCCAGGATGTCTGAGAGCTACCAGACAGCTTCTACGATTGTCCGTAAAAACGCCAAACACTCAACTAGCAAAAACATAAGGCTCTCCAGCCACTGTGTGTCCCGAGGGCAGAGAGCAGACCAGGCTTTATCAACAGGGGGTTTCTTCGTAAATCCCACAGCTCACGCTCAGTTTGTGAAAATGGCTCCAGAACATGGCTTCAATCCAACCCCAGAAGGCAGACCCAGGCTCGTGTGAGCCGACACCACGGGCCGAGGAAGGCCAGTGGAGGAAGACGTCTGCCCGGCTGTCCTCTGGGAGGGCCGAAACCCCACAGAAGCACCGCGGGCGGCGCCAGCCCCTCACTCACCAGACACGGAGGCGGGGAGAATGGCCTGGCCCACAAGTCCCTGCTGAAGCAGGTTCTGCTCCAACTGGCCCGCGAGGACGGAGCTGTTCATGATGAACACGCCGGGGTCGGCGGAGGAGGGGCTGAGCAGGCTCCCGGCGGGCAGGCCCTCGGGGGAGCCCCGCGCCGCCGCCCGCCGCGCCCTCCGAGGGTCTGGCTTGTAGTGCAGCTGCAGGTGCGTCTTCCTGCGCCCCGAGGTGCGGAAGCGCAGCTCGCAGTGCGGGCACTTGAAGGGCTTGGCGCCTGTGTGCAAACGCATGTGCACCTTCAGGCTGCCCTTGGTGGAGAAGGCGTTGCTGCACACGTGGCAGCTGAAGAGCTTCTGACCTGCGGAAGGAGACGGGCTCAGGCGCTGCGCCGGGCGGCGCCCTGCGTGCGCGGAGCCCTGCGTGCGCGGAGCCCTGCGTGCGCGGAGCCCTGCGTGCGCGGAGCCCTGCGTGCGCGGAGCCCTGCGTGCGCGGCCACGAGGACCGACGCCTCAGTGCGCCTGCGAGGCCGAGAACGCCTCCCAGCTGGGGGCTGACCCGCGCGTGGGAGAGCACGGCGCCCTGCTTCAGCTTTCACAACACCTGCGTGTTTGCACTTGTAACCGTACTGAACCCTGACTGGTTCTGGGTGGACACTGACCCGCTCACAGAGAGCTGGGCATTCCCGCCGCTGGTCAGTGTGAAGTTTCCCCAAGGTCAGGTTAGCGTTTCAGCAGCGCTATGCTGCCCCTGCCAAAGGAGGGCGCTCAAGCGTACGCCCGCACAGAGGGCGGTGTGTCAAGTGAAACGGGGTCAGGAGCAGGGCACGAGTCTACCTCAGCACCAGGTCCGCAGGCACTCGGTTCCTGGAAGGATCACAGGTCTAGGAACGGCCACACAGTCCCAACTTCCCCATGCCCAGTGCCACCAACCCACACACAGCTTTGAGGAGTCTCCAGAAGTAGATAAAGGTCCTGGTTTCCACTTCCCTCTATGGAACCTTTGCAGAACAATGGCTGACAGTGTCCTCATGATGCCAGGCAGGGCCGGTGAAGCCACTGTCCTCATGGGTCACTGGACCCTCCAAGCAGAGACACAGCCTCACAGGTCTTTCCAGGGATACCTTCCGGTCTATTCCACACTCCTGTGAGCCTAGCCCAGGCTCCAACCCCAGCAGACAAAGTTAGTATTCAAATTAACTTTTCACTAAGATTATCCTCTCTACTGCCCACTCTGTGGTCACACCTACATTCCAAGAACTGCCAGAACTAACCAATCTGTCCTGGAACAAGTGCGGCCGGCCTGGTCCTCAGAATCGAGAATGGCCAGACCTCATCTCACCTACTTTGGTCATGTTGTCAGAGGGAAGCAGTCCCTGGAGAAGGGTAACTGGGAGGAAAACCCCGTGGGTCCCTAGGTCTGATCCAGCACAGACCACAGGGAAGGCACAGGCTGGGGCACAGGCTTGGTTCAAGTAGAGGGTCAATGGAGAGAAGACCCTCAGTGAGACCGACTGACACAGTGGCTGCTATGACGGGCTCAGGCACCGCAAGGACTGTGAGGCTGACGCAGGGCCAGGCCGTGTTTGGTTGCACTGTGCACAGGGCTGCTGTGAGTCAGCCTCAATGGCAGCTGTGGAGCACCATGCTCGGCAGACGGGGCTGCCCCAGGCTCCGATCCCAGCAGACACGGAAGTTTGGTGTGCTGAGCACAGCTAGTGCCCACCTTCCTTGGCACCCGCCGGGTCAGACATCCCTGCAGACCCTGGGGACACAAAGGTAAAGGAGGCCTGACCCTTCACTTTTCGTGGCAACGTGAGGGAGCCACGCAGGAGCCTAATGAGGCAGCCAGAGCAAATGACATAACAGAGCCCCAGGACAACCCTGGGGTGAATGCTTGTTTAGTTTGAGTACTAACTCATCAGGAAAGAACAACGGGGCTTCACACGAATGGGTCAAATCCAGCTGTACTCTTCAGTTCAACTCTGCTTGTGACCAAAAAGGGAGACCATCAACTGAATTATTGTCCTAATCACTGAAATCCTGACAACAGCAAGGCTAATGTCCTGACAGTCTGTAAGTGACTTCAACGTCCTAATGCATTGAAACTCCTGCTGAGGAGGTACTGTTCTCAGCCCAGGTTTACACATGAAGAAATGGAGGCTCACAGAAGGAAGCTGCCCGAGAGCAGGCAGTTTAGAAGGAGAGTTGGGAGGACATAGATGCAGGCCGAGGTCCAGGGCCTGCACCCTTCGCCATGCAGCCACACTGTGCAGGATTCAAGAGGCAGGTCCTGCTCTACCCAGTGTCGTTACCCTTGGGCTCCTCCAATTAGAGGAAGAAGAGCACAACGCCATGTGTTCCTTCCTCTCTGTGTAAGATAAACTAACTAAGGTCACTTCCCAATTCCTGTGATTGGAGTGGCTAAGCCCTGATACAAACCTCAACACAGGGATTCCCTCTGGTCTGTATGAGGCTAAGAGGCACCTTCTTAACAAAAGTATTACATGTCAGTATGAAAATGAGACAACCTAGAACCCAACGATGAGAACTAATCACTTTCCTAGCCATCACATAGACCATCCACCCTGCCAAGAGTCAAAGGCCATTTCTTTGTGGTTGCAAATTTGGATATATTCTGTCATGTGGAAGTGTTTATGTCTGTATGACAGGAACCAAGATAGGCAAAGTCTGTCAGTCTTCCCATAGCACCCCTGCTGAGGGGAGTGCCTGCTGCTCACCCGTGTGGGTCTTCACATAGCACCCCTGCTGAGGGGAGGGGCTGCTGCTCACCTGTGTGGGTCTTCACGTGGCAGTCAAGTGTGGACTTCACCGTGAAGCTCTTTCCACATTCATCACACTTGTATGGCTTTTCTCCGGTGTGGATTCGAACATGCCTAGCCAAAAAGCATTGGAGTTTCAGAACTTTCTTGTCCCATGCAGGAGCACTCATAACAACTGCGTAGCCTGTCACTGGACTGGGAGCGTCCCCAGGAGCGGGACTTGCAATGCCCACACCTAGGCTCACCATGTCGGTCCCTGGGCTCCTGACAGAGACCAGTGGGCCAACGGGGAGGTGCACCTGACCTGTGAGCACACGCAGCTCAGCACCACATTACGTTCCACAAACCACTCACACATTTTCAGTTGTGCTGTGTATGTGTGTGTTTTGTAACTGCCACCACCATCGCATAGAAATAGCACAAGCAATGCACCAGGAAAACATGCATAATTCACATGCTATAGGAACTCAAACAACAGCGTCTGGAATTACACGGCTTTACACAGCTGCCCTCGTCAGATGCCTCTGGGCTGACACCGCCTCACGGCACCCCCATGTGTGCAGAACGCTGCTCCCTGGGGTTTCCAGGGCTGGGACCTTTAGAAAGCAGATCTCTAGGCCTGTCTTCCCAGTAGCCTCTGATTGGGTTCAAACCACCAACCTTTGGGCTGGTTGAGCACTGAACTGTTTCCCCACCCAGGGACTCCTGTTTAAAACCAACCATCCACATCAACGCTCAGCCACCTGCATGGCCTGTGGGTCAGACGCTACTGCGGGCACTCAGTTCCTCAGGACGGTGAGAACCACCAAGGGAGCACACACGTGTCCCCCAGTGGCCCGTCCTGGCCCTGAGCCCTGGTGGCACCTCTCACCTAACCAGATCGCTGGGCTTCTTAAAGCTTTTGGGGCAGTGGGGGCAGCAGTTGGCGTATTTAGGCTCTGCTTCAAGCTCAGCCTGCTTGTCCTTCATTTCACTGATGCGGTCCTTCTCTGCGGCCGACTGGACGAGAACCTTTTCCGAGACAGTGGCGCTCTCCCTCGGCCGAATTTTGGCTAATTGAGCCGTTTCTTCCTCTGTGAAGGTGATGACCTCGGGCCGAGATTTTCTGGATGCGCCCCTCTCAGGACATTCCTCCTCTTCCTCCACGAACACCTCTAGACAGAACACACCATGCCGGGTAAGTTCCAATTCTACAGGAAGTAGGACACACTAACAAAACTCCTCATTCCTGGCATACCCCTAAATGAAACAACCAACCTTCAAATAAAGATACTGATTCTAAGTGAAACAAGTTAATAGCGTGATTATACTGAAACACAGGACAACCAAAACCAAACCTCCTGACATCGAGTCAATTCTGATTCTCAGTGACTCTACAGGAGAGAGTGGAACTGCCCCGTAGGGTTTCCAAGGCTGTCAGTCTTTACAGAAGCAGACTGTCACGTCTTTCTCCCACAGTGGCTACTGGTTTTGAATCACCAATTTTTTGGTTAGCAGCTGAGTACTTTAAGCACTGTACCACCAGGGTCCCCTATTTTCTAGCATACCTCTAGATAGAATTTTCAATGTCCAAATAAAAACCCTGATTACCAGCATAACTCCCAATAAATCATATGACATTCTAATAAAAAATCCTAATGTCTAACAAAACAAATACAGTGCACTCCCAAGTTACAAATGAGACCCCCCATTCCTAAGTCGTCTTTAAGTCAGATCTGTAAGCAAGCCAAACAATTATAGTCGGCTCATTTAGCATCAGGCTCCAAGGTCTGTCTCAGTCCCTAGAGTGTATTTTACCTTTCTATGTGTGTAACACTTACGAGACACTTCTAGCTACACTAAGACATCTGAAACATGATACAGCATAGTAACACAGGAATAATAAATGTGCCTACAGTAATGAACTAGAGAGAGAATCTGTGAGAGTGTGCGTGGAGGGAGGGGGTACACAGTACTTTAAAAAAACTAAAACCCTTCAGACAGAAAAAAGGTCCATCAGCAACAGCCTAACGCTTTCCCAGGGATGGTGCGTCCCTCCCTCTCCGATCGCCTTATTTTTCTCGGTTTATTCTTGATCGTGGTCATCTTGCTTTCTTTGGTGCGTCATCAGCACTGGCATTGGATTTACACTTTGGAGGCACGGTTACAAGGGTAAATAAGAGAAAAATTCAAGCCAAACACCAAGTTACACATTCAACACAGTATTGACAACAATGTGATCTGAACTCAAAAGGGGTACTGTGTTCTCCTTCCTTGACCAACAAGCCATGAAGTCGGCAATGTAAACCTCAAAGAGTAGTGTGTGTGTGAGTTGTTATGAACCATAGGATTTAACTCTGATTTTTAATACACGAGGCATCATGGCAGTCCGTTCTGAAGTCTGAGCTGTCCAAAGGGTACATGGCTTCCTCTGGGGACTTCCTATAATTCCACACAAGGAGCTAAGGCGAAAATGAGTAACTGCACTGCGTTACATTTAAGATGGCGGATGACAAGTGTCCTTCCTGCACCCCAGCTCCCACTGGAAACAAGCAAGTTCATTGGAAAGAGTGTGTACAAAGCGAGGGCGGGGCTGCTGGCACTGGGAGACGCTGCCCGGTGTCAGCCCAGCAGGGACTGCAGGAGAGGGGGCAGTTGGCACAGGGAGACGCTGCCCGATGTGAGCCCAGAGGGGACTGCAGGAGA
>NW_006921943.1:3164426-3166469 GCF_000298275.1 Orycteropus afer afer | reverse complement strand
CAGGGTCTCCAAGGCTGTCAGTCTTCACAGAAGCAAAGCCCAAACCACACCCACTGCCCTGAAGTCCATTCTGACCCACAGCGCCCCTAGAGGACAGAGTGGAACTGCCCCACAGGGTTTCCCAGGCTGTCATCTTTACAGAAACTGACTGCCTCGTCTTTCTGCCCTGAAGCAGCTGGTGGGTTTGAACCATCGACCTTTCAGTTAGCAGCCAAATGCTTCAACCATTGCGCCACCAGAGCTCCTATAGTTAGTCATACAATAGAACAGTATTTGGCAATAAAAAATGACTGAGGCATGATCTGTACTGCAACGTGGACAGACTTTGGAAAAACAGTGCCCAGTGGAGCAAGGCAGCAGAGACCAGTGCTGCCCAAGCCTCCTCACATGAGCTGTGCCCAAGAGGACAGGGGTATAGTCCATTTGTGGCTTCCTGGGCGCAGTGTTGGGGAAAGCAGAGAGCGACTGCTCACAGGTGTAAGGATCCACCGGGGATGGTGACAATGTCCTAACATTGCACTGAGGTGAGGGCTGGCCCCCTCTGCACACGTGCACTCTGACAGGTGAAGTAAACTGCCTGTGAAGTCTATGTTGATGGCACTTGTAGTAGTTAAGGTTGTGTGTCAACTTTGCTGGGCCTGGTTGAGTGGCAGCCAGCAGCTGAGTGAAGAAAGCCTCCAGCTTCAGTTGGCCAGGAGCAGGAGGCAGAGCTGAAGCCCAAGGTTGAGGGGCTTTCACCCACCCCCCAAAGCCTGGCACCTTGAACTGGGACTTAAAGCCTCCAAATTGTAAGAATAAACTCGTGTTTGTTAAAACCATCCCATCTGTGGTATATTCCTGTCAGAGCAGCACTAGGTAACCAAAACAGCACTGTTACCCAAAGGTGTATTTCAAAGGCTTAATTCCCAAATCTGAGGTGGACACTGACCTGTGTGTGTCTTCTCGTGGGACTTGAGAACCCCGGAGGAGACGAAGCCCCGCCCGCAGAGCTTGCACTTGTATGGCTTCTCGCCGGTGTGGGAGCGAACGTGCTGCTTCAGGTGGCTGGACTTCTTAAACGCCTTGTGGCAGTAGTCACACCTGCAAACACAGGAAAGGTCCGTGTACACAGTGGGGCCTAATGTGTACCTGGGAAGAGGGAAGCAGACAAGCTCCACCGTTCACCCCTGCTGAGTGGTTAAGTGTGACTGTTAGAAAAAGTAGGCATGCTTCCCCGACACTAAAAAACTGTAACACATATAAAACATACAACATGAGTAAGAAGGGTGTCAGATCAAATTATGTTCAGAGTATCTGTAGTCTTCAACGGAGCCTGTAGTTTCAACATCAGTAAATCCTATAATAACCTCCCAGCAGGCAAAATGCTCAAGTGCTCGGCAGTTCTTCCTCTAACCACGGCAGGAAGGAAAGCCATCTTTACCAAGGCCCAGAGTGCTGGTAGTGTAGTGCATAAGGCAACTGGCTGCTAACCTGAAGGTCAGGGGTTCCAACCCACCTGTCACTCCACAGAAGGGAGATGGGGGGAAGGGAGATGGGGTAATATACTTCCACAAAGATCTACCGCCTCAAAAACCCATGGGGGTCACTAAGAGTTGGAACCAACTCAATGGCAGTGAGTTATTTTGGTTGGGAGGTATCCTGGTTCTTCAAGACTAGAATGAGTGCCAGAGTCTGGACACTTGGAAATGTCATTAATTTACAAAATTTGGAGGCTTAAATAATACTTCACAAAACATATTGTGTACACATGCTTACAAAAATTTAGCATTATTATGAATAGCAGATAACTATGTTGCACTTTCTCCTCTCAAAGCAACCCCTGCCATGAAGTGGATTCCAACCCACAGAGCTCCTAGAGGCCAGAGTGGAACTGCCCCACAGGGTCTCCAAGGCTGTCAGTCTTCACAGAAGCAAAGGCCAAACCATACCCACCGTCCTGGAGTCCATTCTGACTCACAGAGCCCCTTGAGGTCAGAGTGGAAGAGCCCCATGGGGTCTCCAAGGCTGTCAGTCTTCACAGAAACAAAGCCCAGACCAAACCCA
>NW_006921943.1:3162292-3163665 GCF_000298275.1 Orycteropus afer afer | reverse complement strand
TTTTTACATCACTAATTATTATTTAATCCGTTCATTTGATTACTCAACTCAAACTTACGGCCGTGACTCCCAGCATCCGACTCACAGCAACCCCTCCTTGGGTTTCCAAGGCGGTATCTCTATGGTGGTAGATTGCCCAACTTTCCTTCCGAGGAGTGGCTGGTGGGTCTGGTTAGCAGTGAAATGCCTTAGACACTATGCTACCAGAATTATTAGTTTACTTAAATTATTATTAAAACAGATTGTAAAAGATAACGTGCATCTTTAAATTACACATAACTTGTACTTAATTTTATAAAAATGCAGTCACTGCATTGTAACTTGCGCGTTGTAAGCCGTGTGAGCGAGGACAGAGCTCTCTGTGTTGGCCAGCAGCGCCCTCCGAGTGCCTGGAGTGGACACGGAGCGCCGGCAGTGCTAGGCCCTGGCGGGCTGGCTGCCTGGAGACGGCTTCTAGCTAGAGGGCTTAGGAAAGGGGAGGGGCTGTCCAGTCCTGCGGTCCCTGCTCACAGGCTGCTGTGTCTAGAGGATAGCACACACAGTGGGAGCCATTCTGAGAACATGATTAAAATGACCGTGCTGGCGGGAGGAAGCCACGCCACAGACGTGCAGACCTCAGGCTAAGGAAGGGGGCATCCCAATCGTAGCCCTGTTACTACGTGTCCGTCGGCCTGAGTGAGCTCATCTCTTTTGTCCCAAGGCCTCTCCGGGTAGAATGAGGGTAACAACAGGGCCCTGTGCACAGGCCTGGGTGTGCACTGCACTGCACAGCATGTGGATGGGTGGATGGCTGCCTGCTGCCCCCACTGGACCTCTGCCCCTACCTGCCCTGCCACCCCCCCACCCGTCAGGCCTCCCATCAAGCCTCACATGCGGGCGCCTCGGCTGTGGTCCTTGCTGAGGCCCTGGAAGTTCACAGACCTGACTCCCGCCCTGTCCTCACTCACACAGCTTACAACGCACAAGTTATAATGCAGTGACTGCATTTTTATAAAATTAAGTACAAGTTATGTGTAATTTAAAGATGAACGTTATCTTTTACAATCTGTTTCAATAATAATTTAAGTAAATAATTAAGAATTCAGTAATCAAATGAATGTATCAAATAATAATTAGTGATTCAAATAAATTAATACTGCTGTTGTTGTTATGTGCTGTGGTGTCGGACCAGACTCATAGCAACCCTTCTTTGGGTTTCCGAGGCAGTATCACTACAGAAGTAGGTTGTCCCATCTTCCTTCAGAAGAGTGGCTGGTGGGTTTGAACCGCCAGCGTTCTGGTTAGCAGTCAAGTGCCTTAGGCACTACGCCACCATAACTGCCAAATAAATTAATAGATGTAGTCTTTTAATGATTTTCGTATTTGCCTCAAAC